>NW_009709959.1:10975-30975 GCF_000703405.1 Apaloderma vittatum | reverse complement strand
TCCATCTCTGTGCCAGCTGTGATGGCGCAGTCCTTTTTCCCCTTTCTTAAATATTTTATCACAGAGGCGTTCCTCTTCTGTCACTTTACTGATAGGCTCAGCCTTGGTGCAGCAGCGGGTCCCTCTTTGGAGCTGGCTGGCTCTGTCAAACTTGGGAAGCTTCTAGCAGCTTCTTGCAGAAGCCACCCTGCACCCCCACCCCTGCCGCCACCAAAATCCGGCCAGGCCAACCCAATACACCATCCCATTGTTTGTGTCTCTCATTCCCCCTGGGTAGCTGACTTGGACATTTCATATGAGGTTTCTCCAGTTTAAATGGACCTGCAAGTGTTTATCACAATAACTTTAAAAGCACCTAGATGCCTGCATCGAAAAAAAACCAAAAACCAACCAAACAAAAAAACTCAGACACTTTCCTCAGAAGCTGATTTGCAGCATCCATATTTTTGCCTTCTTATCCAGTTGCCTTATACAACTGTGTGAAGTGTAAACAATAGAATAAAGAGCAGAAGAGGATACCTTGGCTAAGAGAGCTTGTTGCAAGTGGTGTGAACATGAGACAGCACTTGATTAAGTGCCAGTATTACCTCTGTTACTTATGCTATGGTTTCTTCTTTCACCTGTGTAAAAGGATGGTGTAGACAGTGGTGATAAAGGGAATCACCTCTCTGCAAACCAAGGTTTTGGAAAATAGATGGTCTTGTGAAATAGTGAGAAAATAGAAATGTTCTTGGTGGTTCTCTGAAAAAATATGTCATCTCTTGAAGAGCACTGCTCTTCCCTGAGAAAAGGTAGAAGCTCGCTGGTAGCAGGTGAGAGGGAAATGTCCATGTTTTACTGTGAGAGGCAGAGACACAAGCTGAGGTCCCTTTTGCAGCTGCCATGAGACAGGGAAGCAGTGAAGCGAGAGTAGCCTGGCAGTGTGTTTGGGCTAATTAGCTCATTAGTCTGGGCAGGAACACTGTGCAATGTAGATTTTGAGTCTTTCTAAGCGCTTGACTGGAACTTAATTAGCAGATGTTAAACCTTTTGGGATAAATTACAGAAAGTAATGCCAATGGAAAGAGAGTCAAAGGAAATTATTATAGAGGAGAAGATTTAACATTGAATTTTTCACTTCCACCAGTTAGATGTTGGTTAGTCACAGCCTCAGACCCATGCAAGTGCAACTGCACTGTTGCTTCTCCATCACTTGGAGTCCAGAGATTGGCTGGAGTTTGCCCCTCGTGCTGGCCACGTAAGGTCATTAAAGCTTTAAAACTCGGAAACACTTGGAATAGAGATTCTGCCCTTCTGTTAGCTTTCCACTTCTGTGTCATTTTTATGTACATTTTTATTTGTGTTGCCTTTTGTGTACGTACTGTATGGTATATATAAGGCTTTGGGTTTAAGCCTTTGACTCCAGATTTTGTGTATCCTTGAGTCTTTGGGGCAGGCTTCCTGAACTTCTTTCTCCAAGGCAAGCTTATGTCTAGTTGCTGGCAGCTGATGTGACAGTCACTTGATCCTTTTTTCCTATTTTGGAAGTATGTGGGGCTCTCCCTGCACCAAGAAGTGTAGCAGTTTTAGAGCACTGCAGCAAATGGAGTTTCTCTTCTGAGACATATCTGCTCTAACTGCCAGCGCTTGCTACCTCAGTATCTGTTCAAAGACTGTTCCTGCTAAGCTCAATGAGATGATGGTTACACCTCTCTTTTTGCTTTTGTAGATCTGGTGCAGTGGAGTTAAACCCAGTGTTTAGTTTAGACCCATTTGAATCCAACTCAATAAAGTCCTATGAATCATAAATGAAACTCGGAGCTATTCTAATCTGAAGTGACTCACTTTTTGGCCAGTTTTTGGGTAGTATAACATGTGGAGGCTCCTTAAAGAAATAATTCACTTTTTGCACTAAAAAGAAATAAAGAAAAAGAGGAGGTTAAAACCACATACAGTTTTAATTCTTGCCTCTTTAAAAAAATTCTTTCTATAGTTGTGTTGCTATACAAATAAAGGCATTACAGATACACATTTTCATTTAATTCAGCTCAGCAAAATTACAAGAGGAAATTAGTTCAGAGGCAGTAAGAGGGGTCTGATATGTCTCATCTTTCTATTTTTTAACATTAAAGATAATGTTTAGTTTGTTCTGTTGGGTTTTTTTTACTGACATTGTTCCCCAAAATGTTCTTCCCATGATCCTCCAAGAAATCCAGCTCTGTTTTCTTTCCAGAGCGCTCTAGTTGGATGTGGCATGTGTGCCTTGGATGGAGGTGGAATTTGGATGGCGGGAAGATGACGAAAGGTCAAGAGAAGTTTAAGGGGAAAACAGCCTCTCTAACCACTTCAGTACTCATGGAGTTTGGCAACACTGAACTAACCACTGAGACCTAAGGTTTGTATCTCATTTCTCTGGGCAAAAATGAGGAATTATTTTTGGCACTCTGTAGATTTAATGGGTGTTCCATTCTTTCTTTAGAAACTACTTCAAACACATTAATTGAAACTCTTTTTTCTCAATGTTTGCATGATGGTCTTTGAGTTCAGTTGTAGATCTAAACTAGCATAAAATTAACCTCCATAACAAATATCGATGGCATTCTATGGAGAGATGGGTAATTTTCATGATGCTTCCTTACTCACATGTCAATTCCATTCCTCATTTTCTTGTAAATGACAGCCACTTAAAAGTCCACTGTGTGAATAGGTTTCACTCCCAAATAGAAACTGGTCACCCCAGTGAACAGTACAGCTTGAAAGATGCAAATTACCTAAACATCTCCTGGGAAGCAGCAAAGCAGTTGAAACCTGGCACATCTCAAGGCAGTCATCAGCAATGTTGACTTCACGTTTAAGGTTTACAAGCAAGTTGTGGCAGAGGAATGTAGCAAGAATATTTTACTCTTTCCTTTGAGCCTTTATGTCACCTTTGCAATGCTCTCCTGCTGGAGCAAATCATCCTTGTGGATTTGGCTACACAGAGACCTCACCTGACAGAGACAGAAGAGGAGGAGATCCACAGAGGGTTTTTTTTTCCGTTACTGCTAAGCAAGGTCCAGCTGAATAAATGCAATGCCCTATCTGTAAACGACAGCCCATAAGTATCTGGGTGATGACAAAGAGATGTATGATGCTAAGCTGGCAGAAACTGAAGAGAAGATCAATGAACACTTTGAATGCTGAAAATTCTTAATAGGAACATATTTTTACCACAGGAGGTTAAATCCTGGAGCAGGTTACATGGAGAGGTTGTGAAATCCCTGTCCTTGGAGTCATGCCCCTGTGGAACCTGATCTAAATAGGCATGTTTTGAGCAGAAGGTTGGACTAGATGACCTCTGGAGGTCCTTTCCAACCTAGATTTTGATGCTAAGATGCTCTTTACACAGGGGCAGAAATCTGTGGGGAAAACACACTGGCACACTTCCAGTTCTTGCTTTAAAAGTAAAATATGTTGTACAAAGGGACAGTTTCAGAAATACAATGATTTAATGTCTGATTATGATCCCCAAGTTGTAATATTTCTCTGCCATATTGATTGATTATAAAGTTGCTGCAAGAAACCATTGCACAACATAGCTGGACAGAATTTGAACAAGATTTTACTCCTGGCTGGAGGGACCTCCCTTCACCTTCTGCTATCCAATCCCTGTTCCTATGAAATTTGCCCACTTTCTCTGCAGCATGTTCACAAAGCTCTGCTGAATTTTGCTGGGAAGCACAGGGAGGTTGCACTAGTCAGGGCTGCCGAATATAGGTTTAGTTCTTTTCCTCTCACCATTCAGCGGTTGTCACTGATGGTGACTGTAGGTTAAAATATCTGTAGTAGAAAAAGAAGAAAACTTGGCTTAGAGTTTTGGATTCGGAAAGCCATGCAAGGCAATTTCCTGATCTTACACTTGTACTACGAACATCAACATATGAATAAAAGAAAAGGTCTCATTTTAAAAGTATAAATGAAGATGCTGTAAACTTAAAACTGTGATTATTTCCGTGCAAGCCTAGTGTGGACCTGAGTAGCCTAGCTCTGCACTGTATTCCAGGGTTTTTGCATCCAGATGTTTTTGAGATATTACAGGCTCAGGGTCTTGGCTACATGGGTTATGTTTTCTTGGATGATCCAAACTTTTGTCATACCCAAATAACCAGAATATTAATTTTGTATAGGCATTGCCAGTGTTTAGCTTGAAAACAGCCTTCTGTCACAACTCAAAAATGAAGAATGTTTTAATCTTATTAACTGTTTTGAGACCTGGTTTTAAATGGAACAGGAGGAAGCAAAGTTTGTATAAGAAGACAACTTGAAATTACAAGAATTCAATGACACAATACTGGAAAAGTAAAAATAAACTTGCATGGAGTGATCTTTATTTCATATGCATGCATGCATGGCTAGCCAGCTGTGCTAGCAGATAGTGTGCCAGCAGCAAGCTCTCAGATTAGGTTGGGCTAATTAAACCTTATTACTTTGTTAGACATGGCTCACTGAACAGCCACTGTGTAAGTGTTCACAGAAATTCACCAATTGTTACAGCCTTAACCAAGTAAAAACATGAGGCTAGAGTTTGCTTTAATATCAGTCACACAAATCAACACAGCTGTCTCCCATGGAAGTATAAACACAGTACATCAGATCAGAATAACCTTGTACATGGACTGTGTTTGCATTAGAGCTACGTGCAAAACTGTGTTTCTTTAGCAAATGTGCTAAAGAGAAAAATTAAGCAAGCCAGTGAGAGACTATTAGTGCATCCAGAGCCTGTGTTTGCATGTCTAATACAAGATTTTAGGCTGCTGTTTTTAAAAAGTCTCTTTTAAGCTAATCATCACCACTCAGGAAAAAAAAAAAAGGTTAAATAACAGCTACTTAGGACCAGTAAGACTTTTCCATTGACAAACTTCCCACTAGCATAACTAGAGTTTTCAAAGTTGGAGTCTCAAGTCACAGCAGGGCTCCCGTATATAAACATGGCTTGGCCAGCAAATATCAAGGACCTTAACATCTCTTTCAAACATCTGCCAAATGTAAGCATGAAGGGCTTGGTTCTTTGGTTTGGTTCATAAACATGGATTTAGAAAGTCTGTTTCCAGCCATTCCAGCGTAAGAAGCCAGTTTCCCATGTGACACAAAAAACTACATAATGCATAAATTCTATAGCTTCTCTCTGAATCAATGAGTACTACACCTGGACAGGAAACTTCTGAAGGTTTGGTGAATTAAATTAATGGGATCATATCCTTTCTTTATTGAGGTTTTAGAGTTGAAATATTATCCCCAAAGCTTTGCAATATGAGAATGGTAAGACAACCATTTTGCACATCTCTATAACGGAGTTGTGTTTCTCACTGTGTTTCTCTAGTTGGGAATTTTTTTTACATAGAAAACTATTAAAAGAAAAAGAAAGAAAATCTTGAAGACATTTTAAAACTATGAAATCTGATATCCTAGACTCATGATTTTAGCAGCATTTAAGAACAGAACTCATGCTCTATTATGCTTGACTGACATGTGAATCCCAGTTCTATATAGCTCCAATGAGAATCATAGATTCCTTCTGGATAATTTGACAATACCAGTCATCATCTGTAACTTCCATAGTCATTGTCTGAAATGGATACGTTTACCTATCAAATTATACAAATTATTATTATATTAAAGACTCATTAGAGTAAAATGCTCCTGACTTAGGTGTCTCATTAATCTCCATCTATAGTATAAATGAGCATGCAGAATCTATCACATGGGATAACAGAGTTAAGACAAATATCTTAGGAAAAAGAAATGCAGGAAAGGTTCTTATGTGAACCACCACCAGGCTTAGTGTGGCTTATCTTTCATGCATCCTCCCTTCCTGCTGACTTGAAGACCGGGAGCAGGCAGACCTTTTAGTCCTCTTGTAAGAATTCAAATTCATGGGAAAATCTGATTGCAACCACGTATGTCTTCAAGACATATTGTGGCTAAGTTCTTCATCCTAGCCTTGACTACTGCTCTAGAGCCCCACTCTGACTCCCCAAAATGACTGCATGCTTTCAGCCAGAGTTTGGTGCTGGGGTAAGCAATGGCGAATTTTGGCAATGCATATATTGTCTTTGTGGAGAGCACATGAAGACAGCCTGGGTACAGCTGATACAGGGTTATTCATGTCTATAGTAAATATGTTATATATAATGTAGATGTTATAGATGTTCTGGAGAGGGGTGGCTGTGTCAACTCTGCAAGCACTTGGTCCAAGTTTCCCATCAGCTAAGGCTGACAATGGTGTTGCCTTGAGACATTACCATTTTTTGTTTTCTTTCAGAGTGCCCAAAATAACAGGAGAGTTATGTAACAGCCTGATAAAATGTTTATATAGAGTGATGCTGATGGTGGGCATTGCATCCAGCAGGGGATGGCTCGGGCTGCCTGAGGTTGCAAGGCTTGCTGAGCATTTGCTGATGAAAGGAGCTGAGCAGCTCCTACCACAGAGTAAAATGGCACGAGTACAGTCACATGGTCAGGAATGAACTAAGGTGTAAATTGAAATGATGGTGTAAGCACATTTTTCAGGTTGTTCTCTCCCATATAGGCCTTGTGGTGGGCCAGCTGTTGGCTTGCAGAACCTCTTCTGACCTCCCTGGCAGGAAAATGGACTTCAAGCCACTGCCTTGTGAGAACACTGATAAATGAAGCAAAGAGCAGCAGACTTTGAAATAGTTTCCAGAGCAATCCATGTTGACTTTCAACAAGAGAATTACACAAATGAGTGTCTGAACAGCAAAAACCTTTGCATTTATGTCTCTGCCACAGTTTTCTCACTATACTGAAGCATGCTTTGGTTCACTGTAGTCATGCAGAGAATCCAGAATTAACCCCAACTGTTGCACGCAACTCTTCTTTGAGTCTCTGTACAGCTACCTTTCTCTGCCACTGCCCAGGCTTCCTCTTCCGATGAGACTAAACCAAGGCTCAAAGAAAGCCCCTGAGTGTGGGTCTGTTTCTAGGATGCTAGGTTCATTGGGCATGGGGAGCAGTGGCAGAGAGAACTGTGTGTTAATTACGTTCACAGAGCAGAACGTTAGTTTGGTTTAGCACAGTGTAGCAAATGCCCAAGCTGTATCTCAGGAAACTACAGCCCCAATGCAGGCCAGAATACAGTTCAGATGTTTTAGCACTTGTGTCATCAACTAGCAGTAAGTTATGAAGCTATACCTGGCAGAACAGCCGCTCACAGCCACTGACCTCTCCAAAGCATGTTTCCCTATGGCAATTATGCACGTCTGGAGACAGTAAACATTAAGGCCAGCCAGCCCTGCAATCAGTAACTTCTATCTGCTCTGCATGGCTACACATAGACAGAACATAGTTTCACCAGCATCTGTCTCCATCTTCAGATAATTTTGTTTTAATCCATGGAATGTTTAATAGAAGCATAAATGCTTAACACTGCTCAGTAAGCAGCACAGAACAGCCAACAGCCTGACTGTCGTGGAGCACTGTGAGCATATCACTCTCTTTTCCTGAAATAGTGCATTTGTGCAGTCAAGCATTCTAGCTTATGTATTCATTTAATTCATATGCAGTGATTTTGTGGCTGGCAAAAGAGAACATCAAGGCTCACTGTTACATCAAGGCTTACCTAGTACTTAACATAAAACTTTGGCTATGTCTAAAACAAGCCTGCAGAGCTCAGCTGTATTTTAGAGAGAGAGAGAAAAAAAATAAAAAAGAAAGGAAAAAAAAAAAAAGAGAGCTGAGGCAGTAGATACTGTGCAGGTATCCCAGCTGTATGACCAAGGCCATGGATCCCAGTAGAAAAAAAAAAAAATGTATCTGTGAAAGTAGCAGAGCTGAAGACTGGTAGCAGCCAGGCTTATTGTTACACTTACACAGCTCCTTGGCTCTTCACGATCCAGCGAAATGCACAGCCCTTTCCCAAGTGCATGGCGACAAGTCCAGCAAGGTGCAGTAGAGTCATAGAGGGACTGAGCAAGCATTCCTCTGACTCACTGATCAAACCATGCATCTAAAAAGTTCATCTCACAGTGAGTGCTGGTCAGACAGCTTCATAGCGCTTATCTTCCTTGGGAAGAATCCCAGGAAATTGAATTATAGCTTTACAAGAAAGCTGAGACTTATTTGTGACTGCCTTGATTTGTTACTGGTTCATGCTACTGAGTTGCTCCCTTCTGTTATTTGCTGGTTTTTTGAGAGATTTAGGACTATGCCTTGGTTTACTGTTTATATGCGTTACAACAGTTGCATTCGTTCAATGTTGGGTTTGGTCACTCACAGTGATGGTACATGTATTTTACACCACTTTTTCAAGTGCTAAAATCTACATTAAGTACTTTTCAGATCTTGCTATATTAGGTAGTCTTTAGCAACAACGCAGAGAGAATTATTGGTTGTGAGGAGCTATTGCGTCTGAAAGATTACAGGAGTATCATTCATGATACAGATAAAATTCAATGCTCTTACACAAATGAAGAAGGTACCCTTTCTATTAACGAGGCCAAGAGGACTCATTGACTTCTGACCAGTTGCCAGTGGGGTCTCTACTCTGCAGAAACAAAAGCTGAGAAGTGTACACCTAAGTAGGCTCCAATAAGCTGGGTAGCATGGCCAAGCACAAGTGGTGGTTGCTGCAGCTCCCTCACCCTGACCTTGGCCTTCAGAGCTTAGGGCTTGGCAAAATTTTGTGTCTTCAGACGAACAGTTATCTCCATCTCAGGTAGCACATAGGGCAAAGTAGCTGTCCTTGGCACAAAAATCTCATTTCTAATAAATATTTACTTAGAAGTTGCGTACCCCTTTGGATATAACACTCCACGCTAGTGACCGGCTGGGCTGTGTGGTCTTTGCTCTCTGTTTGGAGTGGAGAGATGTGGACACATGCATATGATATCCAAGAAAACTAGCTTCAGCAGCACTCAGCTTTGTCATTCTAGGTAACACATATTTTAAGCTGTGTAATGTTTAACAGAGGAGAACAGCAGTATTAATAAAGTAGCAAGAACAGCATAAACCATATGAGAGCAAGTCTCTTCTGAATTTAATAAGTACCCAGTTATCTGTACCTTCACGATTTTCATGCAGCTGTATGGCATTTAGCTAATGAGTCATAAAGCACAGCTGTTTTCAAGGGTGAAATCTGGTTTCTAAGCACTCAAGTGACAGCAGAACTTATTTTCAAGAGATATTGAATAGCAAATTGTGGGGATATACTCTATGGATCTGCTATAATGTAACACTGCTCTGAATATTTATCTCAAAGAGCTCTTTCACATCTAGAAGAAATCTATTTCATTAACAAGGAGGAAGTACTCTGACTTTGCAAACTGTCAATCTTTTTTTTAAAATCATTACTAAGCTCCCTAAAGCTTACAACCAGATAACTGAAACTGAGGTGAATGAACTGTCTTATCTACACCATCATAGTCCAGAAAGGATTCACAACCTGATTTTGCTCTGCCAGCCTTCCTTTTAAGTCCTGATTTATTCAGATCTCATAGACCAAAGCTGAGGAAGGACAAGTGGGCTCCTTTTTACCCAAATCTTAGTGATCAGAGGGCTGACACGGGGTGGGGAAAATCCTAAGAAGCTTTTCATCCGCCCCGCTGAACCTGTATCTCTGAGTGCCTTTGTCATTGACTGGGAAGTAAGAAGTTAACTTGGGTGATCTTCCCTGAAGCTGTTCTGCTTCACAGAGAGCATTAGGTGAAGGATATTTGGAGTTGCTTATTCTAGTTATTAAATTTTTAATTGGAATAGCTCTTACCTGTTTTCTGACAGACTAAACATTCTGGACACTACAAATCATCCCAACATGTTCTTGGTCTCACCTGTAAAAGAGAAGGCAATAAAGAAACAAATAAGCAAATGGCCACAGTTATCGGAAACTGCCAGGCTCTTTGCTGAGCACCTCCAACCTCAAGCCTATTTGCCTCAAAAAAGGAGGCTTTTCTGCTGATACAGAGTTTGGAAAGACAGAAGAGGCCAAGTCCACACCAGTGACCTCACCTTCCCATGAGCAGGATGGAGGGCACACACAGAGGGGAATCCATCTGTAAGACGTGTTGTATTAGTGGCTGTTTAAAATAATAAAAACCCATAAACCACAAGCATATTCTAATCTAATCGGGTACTGAAGCAGCAGAATTTTACCATCTCTCTTGTGATTAATCACTTCATATACTGCAATGAGTCAGGAATGAGAGAAATAATACCACGTTTGAGTGCTGTAATCTTGTATTGTTTTCCATTGACAAAGCACTGTCATTTGTCATAAGCCTCAGTCAGTCACTAACAGCATAACCCTGATAGTTCTTAGAGAGTTGCTCCTGATGTGCTGCCCCACCATAAAACAGATTTGCACAGAGAAAGAGAAAAAACAACCAGCCTTTTCTCTCCCTCTGACTCTGATTTTTCTTTAACACTCACATGTCTCTTTCTCCAGTAACAAGGAACATTTGTAGCTGGACTAAAGCAGAAATGAAGTAGGCAGCGATGGACAGGAATTACAGATAAACTCAGAAGCACAAGGATTTAAAAAAGAAAAATCCATCATAAAGGAGCAGGTCAGGAAATAACAGTGATTAACTGTTGAAGGTAGTAGCAAATAGAAGATGAGATTTTGATATAGCTGATCACCAGCATCCAGGACCATTCCTTTCTTTGTTCACACAGTAGCTGTAAACAATGATGAACACCCTCCTGCTCTGCTTGTTGGTGGCCATGCTTCATCTCACTGTCCACAGCTGACCCAGACTGACCACCACAATGACAAGCTCCAGGCAACTGAACCCCAGGAACTACAGTTCCATGAGGGAGATCCTCTTGAGTCCTGCCAACAGATAACACCAACTTCGCCTTCCAGTTTTACAGGCAAGCAACCATCCAAGAACCTGTCAAGAACATTTTCTTTTCCCCAGTCAGTGTCTCCACTGCCTTTGCCCTGTTGGCCATGGGCTCCAGAGCCACCAGCCAGCCTCAGGTGCTGGAAGGGCTGGGCTTTAACCTCACTGATACCCAGGAGAAGGAGATACACAATGGCTTTCATCATCTCCTCCTCTTCCTGAACCGCCCTGGCAGCCAGGTGCAGCTGAGCATGGGGAACGCCCTGTTCATGGACGAACACCTGAAGCTACTGAAAACATTTCTGAAGGACAGCCATAGACTGTACCAAGGCAAAGTTTTTTCCAGTAACTTCCAGAAGTTAAAAAGAAATGAAAGATCATGTAAAGAACAAAACTTATGGGAATATAAACCAAGTACTTAAAGACCTCAATCCAGACACCATACTGGTAACCATTAACTACATTTATTCTGAAGGTAGGTTACATAGAGGTTATTTACTGCAGTACCTGCACAAATACCCCAGATAATTCCTGAATTATTTTTAAAGGAAAGACCAGTGTTAAGATTAAGTTATTATGGTACAACACATTAAAATTTCTCAAAGTGTGAAACCTCTTTCACATCTAAATTTTTCTAGAATATGCTTAGGTTCCTAACCATAAACATTTATTTGCAATCTTCAAGTTTTAGGGAATTGCCAGAGCACAGTTAGCTCAGTCAGTTGAGCATAGCACTAACAACGCTAAGGTCATGGGTTCAATTCCCATTCAGTCCCCATGTGTTGCCTGATCTAGTCAAGAGGTGCCGTCCCTGGCGGCAGGCAGGCTGGATTAAAATGATCTCTAAGGTCCCTTCCAGCTTAGGCCATTCTATGATTTCTATTTTTTTCTGGCAAACTTTAGTTACTTATTATTTTAAAAATTACAATGTTTTCACATACTGTATGAAGTACAAAAATAAATTCTGAATGTGTATATTAACAAAAAAACTGCAAAAAAATGTTGATTTACTTACAGCGCATGCTTATTAAATAGGTAGGTACCTCTGAAGTTGAAGTCTAGAATGTTCTACAGCTTATCATCACGTTATGCATATCCAAAGAAGTACTTGTGAATGCACTGCTTTGGCAATGATTAACTTTGTCTTAGGTGTTATATCCATTTGTAGCAGCATGCAGGACATACATGGAATTTACCATCCAGAAAGGCATGTTCAGAAATAGATGAACTTGCAGTAAAACAGATTTTATTTCAAGTACTTTATTAAATCTGGGTGCCTTAGTCTCAGGGGCCCTAGTGTGAGGCATTTCTTTATGATACTGGAGTGCATTTTTTTTAACTAGGGGAGCAGTGAGGAAAGCACAAAATTATGAAGTAATCAGAGTACAGTGGCATTTACATTACACTATTTCTTTTTCAATTTTATTTTCTGTTTTTTAAAAATTTTTCTTTATTTCTATTCAATACTAAAAAAAGAGAACATACTTACAGAATAGCAAACTGTGATCCCTGTGTGTTTGTTCAGTGAATGACCTGAATTAATACAAAATAAAATATCATAGAAAATTCAGTTCAATAAAAATCAAGAGAAAACTATTTTGAAGATTAAAGCCCTTGAACTTCCATTTCATTTACCATAATACAGTTATGATCAGGCCCAAAAGTTTGAGTTGTTCCTGCATGTAAGCTTTTCTTTCGTGTTACAAGAAGAACATATGAAAAAGCATGGAAGGAGCTTGACATACTACCTTTTAATAGGCAGACATTTGCTGTGGAACTAGCTTTACAAGCAATATTCTGAAACCAGAAAGTAAATCTTTGGATGGTGGTCAGCTTTCATTTTCTTCAAATAAAATGTAAGGTAATACAATGAAGTTAGTTCATTTATTTTATCTGATTTAGAAAGATGCTGTACAAGTCCATACCAAATTTAATCTAGGATATTTAGTTGTTTCTGAACACAGTACAGCATAGATGACAGGGAACAAGATCCTTAATAAACCTGGAATACCTTTGATCTTCAAATATGAGTGTAAATCTTCAGATATGGTTTTATCTGGTGTACATTAGTCTGGAATATATTAATACATCCTCCTTGAAATAAGCATTCAATTGCATTCTTTCTCTTTTTGTTTTAAGCCTACTAGGAAAATCCTTTCAATATTAAGGGGACTCAGAAAGATTATTTCCATGTGAATGAGAAGACCTCAGTCAAAGTGAAGATGATGACTCAGGATGGATTTTATAAAACATACTCTGTTAGGAATCTATCTTGCAAGATGGTGCAGATTCCTTAAAAGGGAGATGTTGAAGCATTGTTTATCCTGCTCAGTAAAGGAAATATGAAACAGTTGGAAGATGCCCTGACAAAAGACATTGTGTATAAATGGGAAAAAGCACTCAAAAGGTGGCAAATATAGAATTCTGATTTGATAATTTTGAATCTAAAGTCTGAATACTATGATCGAGGTTTACAATAACTTTGCTGTTGATTTGAAAATTGAGCAATGGAAAAGGTACTAAAGGACAGGCCAAATGATTTGATGATTTGATACCCTCAGCAAAAATTAGAATGAGCAGTGCCTTGTGATGAGAGAAGAGATATGTGATCTCGGAAGTCTAAATTTCTTGCCCAAGCATTTTCTAGTTGATGTTAAGTGTCTCCATTTCTCATGTCTCAAGCACAATGTGTTAAGAGTAGTAACACTGAAACACAGCAACCAGGTCCCTTAGAGGGAATGTGTTGTGAATTCCAAAAGAAAAAACTTCCAAGGCTAGAAAGAGAACACAAACTCAGTTGCAAAACTGCTGGCACCACTGCTGCTTGCTGTCCTATTGACTGTGTTGTAGAATTGTGCAAGAAAGTTCAAGCTTCTCTTTCCATACTTTCCCATCCTCCAGACCATCGTTCTCCCATCTTTCTGTTGCCATCTTTTCAGATAAAAAGACCAACATTTTAACACAGAAGAACCACCAGCAAGTTGGGAGTCTTCAATCCAAGGCATGCTTTGGTTGCAATAACAGCCATAATTATCTTTTGAATTAGCAGGAGGATAGAAGTGTATATTCCAAAACTACCAATTTGGGGCACCAATGACTTAAAGGAGATGTTTACGAACCTGGGTGTAACTGATATGTTTTCTGCTTTGGCTGATCTGTCTGGAATCACAGGAAAGCCCGATGTGAAGGTTTCAGAAGTAAGTTTATCAGCAGAAACAATGGTCTGTGGATTCCTTAATACACAATTGTCTTGCTCTAAGCTAATTTGTGAAATTTTAGTTATTGCTGGGGTGGATAATACTCTGAACTAGAACATCAAGCTGATAAAGTAACTTTAAACTCTCTCAGACTTCTCCAAGATCTGGAGATAAGGGTATCATCTTCCATCTCACAGGCAAAGGTTGGGAGGGGTGTAGTATTTGTTCCAGAAAATAAACACAGCCCGGTTTCTGCTGTGAAAGAAGTGCCCATGGCTATCTGTGTTGAGGATGACTTGCATCAGCATAACTAACAGAAATAGGGGCCTTTTTCTAACATGTGCAGTCTATAATTTTAACCTCCTGCTGCCATTGAAGGCCCTGATGAGTGCTAATCATGTACGACGGACCAAACTTGAGGAAAACATCCCATTTACTGAAAATAATGTGAAGAGAAACAGATAAACTGAAGAGAAAGTCTATCATTCTTACAGCCATTCTGAAAGCAGCAATTATAATGTTCTAAATCTTTGGGGCTAGTAAAACAAAAAGACCAAAAATGTCCAGTAATAATTTTACAGAAACATTTGTATCAAGGTTGAATTTCTACTAGGTAAACTGTGATGTATGTGCTTTTATCAATACATATAGAACAGTTCTGGAATCCAACTTCCTCTCCCTCTGAAATCATCATTCCTTGTGAATTTGGTTGAATGTTCTACTTTCAATTAATTCCATGAGAAGTGCAGTCACGAAGGTCTATGTTGGATACATTTGTGGAGAGGAAATATGAATGTGAGAAGATGTGCTTATTGAGACATTGCTAAAAAACACCACAGGCTACAGCGGCCTAATTCCTGGCTCCTGGCCTGCCAGCAACTTTTGTGAAAGGTAGTAGCTGAATTAACTTAGCGCTAATTTGAATTGTTTCACACACTGTCCTCCACATACAACAATTCTTGCTGTGTTTCATTGTAGGCTGCTCATGAGGCCCTGCTGAAGATTCACGAGAATGGCTCAGGGGTTGCAGCTGTCACTGGCACATATTTCTTCCTCATTCTGTTCCTCCTGTTGTTAAATTCAACTTGTATTTTGTGACACTGGGAAAAGGAAGGCATAGCTTCAGACCATACACTGGGCAAGTCAGTCACTTCCAGACCTAGGTGCTTCCTTTGAATGTCAAGTCTTCCACTGTACTCCCCATTATGATGCTCACAACTAATGGCATCCACCCACATTGTGTTGGCTTCTCTGAGTTCCCCTTTAAGGTAACAAACTCTCCACAAGCATCCTATGTGGAAACAGTGGCTAAACTAGAGCTGGGAAATATTTTAATTGGCTGGACACACAAGAGGTGATACCAGGATTGCTTTATAGTTTTAATCTTGTGTTTCATCAACAAATAGAAGTTAAGAAGGGATAGGGGCAAAATGAACATGGAGATTACTTATCTCCCCAGAGTTTACATCTACGCTCGCAAATAAAACGCTCCAAGGTCTGTCCTCTAGCGATGAGGTCAACTGGCTCACCACAGCTCATACGGATGTTGCTTAACACTGACCCTGCGTGACATCTGAGCTGCTTACTGGAAATATCCACTGACCTGTTCTAACTCTAAAAACATGTTTAGCACTTGTTTGAAAGAATCACAGCTGGCATGAGCAATACCTGTGTCTGAAAGCGTACTAAAAATGTAAGAATATGAGTGACTGCAGGCTGATGGTCAGGCCTGTGCCCAAACACTGGTCAATGTAGTAGGAAAAATGGAGCCAGACTGACCAACCGAGGGCTGAGACTGTCCCTCTGTCACCCAGACTTGTAAGATCTCCCTCTTCTAGCTATCTGCCTTTCCTCCACCAGCCTTTGTGTGCAATAAGACTAGGCAGTTCAGTGAACACCTTTCAAAACTACTGCAAGGCACAAACTGTGAGACTCCATGTACTTCCCCTGGATATGTTTTGGTGGCTTCTTCTGATCAGTCCCGTGCATCTGCTGTCACAGTAACTGTGCATGCTCATTTTCAAAAGGCTGCCCCTCATTAAGGATTTGTGCTGGTCCTCAGATGACACATCAATGCTTTTATGATGCTGATACCTCAAACACTTAACAGCTGAGCACATAGAAACTATCATGAAGCATAAAATACGCAAGTTTAATTTCATTACATTGTAATATAAATGAACTTAAATACAGTTTAAAATGTGATACAGCTTACTGTGGAAGCATAGCAACTGGTCATTGCCCATGTCCTGCCCCTGTCCTTAAAAATATTGAAACCAGGATTTTTGTTATGAACCAGAAAGTCCGTCACTGGTTCATGGACCTGACAGTTTTTTTGGCAGTTGTGCAAGATGCTAGCTAACTTGCCCTGACTCTGCAAACTGGAATGAGCTGGCAGAAAATGGCTATTGGAAAGTCGCCTTTGGCCGCTGGATCGCCCAGTTGAGAAAGGCTCAGCACCCAGGGCCAATGTTACGCAGCTCTCCTTCCAGCAGAGACAGGCAGAGATGGAGGTGATGTCTCGAGAGCACAGCTCCCGACTCTCTGAATCTGACAGTGATGTTAAATAAAGCAGACCATAACTGCAGTAATACCACTGCCAAATCAGTGCTGAATCAGAGATATGTAGCCAGATCCCCTGTGATCAATTCATTGTCATAGATGGGGCCAGACCAAAGGGAAACTCATATTTTTTGATTGCTAAATTTTTTTAGAAATGGTTTTACTGACAGATCAGAAAGACAAATGTTGCTATAACCTGATAATGTAATAACTATGGAAGTTCTCAAAGGGCCAGATGGATGAATTTAGGAATGGTAGTCAGATATGAAATCTATTTACAATTAGACCAAGAAATGTTGAATTGGCTTTACTTTTTCTTTACCCATGACTACATGCAATGCTCCTTTGCTGCACTTGAACTTGTTGTCCCTGACTGTCAACAGTCCAGTGGCCACAAGCAGAATAAGAAAACTAAGTGCTGCAAGAGCAGCATCTCCACCAGGGAGATCGTTTAGGGTCCTGCCAATGGATAGTACCCCACAACAAGAACTTTTCCTTCCAGTTTTACAAGGCAAGTGACTGCTCAAGAACCTGTCAAGAGTGTTTTCTTCTCTCAGGTCAGCATCTCTGTTGCTTTTGCCCTGCTGGGCCTGGACTCCAGAGTTACCAGACAGGCTTAGGTCCTGGAAGGGCTGGCCTTCAACCTCACTGACACTTGGGAGGAGCTACCACTTTCCTTTGCTGCTACTTATTTTAATTCTCAGAGTTTTAAGTGACGTCTCTAAGTTCTTGTGCCACTATAATTAATTAAGGTTTTTGGTCTGTAGTCTTAACTACTTGAGTTTGGTGTATATTTTGGAAAAAACCTAGAAGCTACAATTCAATTTGAGAGGAAAATTTTGGTCTTGCAGTCTATCTACAGTTACTTATTTTTTGCCCTATTTTATTCTAGTGATTTTTAAAAAACATATAACAATTAGTTTTGAAAAGCATTGGAAGTGTCAAGCAGGTCTACAGTTTCTGTGTCTTCATCTGGCAACTTTATAGAACATCATAGACTACAGTTATAGATTCATTAAGGTCAGAAAAGACCTCTAACATCATCAAGTCCAACCATCAACACAACACTACCATGACCGCTACACCCTGTCCCGAAGTGCCATGTCTAAATGTTTTTTGAAGACCTCCAGGGATGGTGATGCCACCACTTCCCTGGGCAGCTTGTTCCAATGCTTCTCCATTCTCTCAGTAAAGAACTTTTTCCTAGTGTCTGATCTAAACTTCCCCTGGTGCAGCTGGAGGCCATTTCCTCTTGTCCTATCGCTTGTTACTTGGGAGAAGAAACCAACAGTCACCTCACTACAATCTCCTTTCAGGTAGTTGTAGAGAGTGATAAGGTCTCCCCTCAGCCTCCTCTTCTCCAGACTAAACAATCCCAGTTCCCTCAGCCATTCCTCCTAAGACTTGTTCTCCACACCTCTCACCAGCTTCGCTGCCCTGCTCTGGACCCACTCAAGCACCTTAATGTCCTTCTCGTACTTTGGCACCCAAAACTGTACGCTGTACCCAAGCTGTGGCCTCACCAGTGCCGAGTACAGTATATATCAGTAAAACCTAAGATGAACTCTCAGTGAGAGGTTACCCATCTTGAACATTAAAATGCTGTCTAATTGACTCCAGTGGAATAAATGTCAGGCCTTAAATGCTTGTACGCTCTTGGAAACACATTTTCTTTCAGTGCTAGGAGATTAGGTACACACAAAGCAGGAAACTTAATGTTTTCTGCAAACTGATGAAAGTGATCTTCTGAGGTGAAATGTCTGTTATGAGAAATGAAATCACACCACAATAATAAAAGAACTTTACTTCCTTCTGAGATATAACACAGAAGAAAATAATAAGACTGTTTGATTCTGTTTATACAGCTTTCATCTAGAAAACTATGAGTTCATCTGAAATTTTGGTTCAGAGATTCCTATTGCATTGGTGAAAGAAGCTGAAAACGAAGCTGAAAAGGTCTAGTATCTATTCTCTGTTCTGCCACAAACTTTTTGCTTAGCTTCAGCTGTTTTCTGTCTGTCATGCTGTTTTTCAAAACAGAGCCAGAAGAACTTTCCTTACTTGAGGAGAAAAGGATGAATATTTGTAAGATACTCACATCATAACTAGGATGTCCTTTACAGAAACATATACAAATACAAATACAAAGAGGACTTAATTTTTATTCTAGTTAAAGCGATTTTTAATTTATGTCAATCTCCTGATTTTAATGGAGTTATTTATGTCTAGAAATTTATTTATATGAACTTTTGCAGCAATACCTTAAGGCAAAAAGAAATGGCTGCATGAGGATTTATCATGCAAAGTGCATGTTTCTCATGCTCAATCCTTATCACCTTGCTGACATCTTGCTTCCACAGCCAGAAATCTTTTGCCCTGGAAAACCTGGAAATATAACTTGCAAAGCTGGCATATAACAGTCTGGCAACCTAGCAGGAACAGGAGTAAGTTAATGATATGGGATGAAAATGCTCCTGTGAGGAGGAAACAAGACATATCCCATAACTGAGCAGAGTCGCTGGCAGGCAGTAGGGAAAAATAAAATTTAATTATTCCTTAATTCCTTCCATATAGAACACTAGCAGGCCAATGGGATAAGCACATCTGTCAGTCCTTTACATGACTCCCCTAGCTCCTGGAGTAGGAGTCCCTCTGTCCCAGCCACTGCTTATCTAGAAGCATCGAGGAGCTCCATACCCTCCCCTGTGAAATTCCACTGGCTAGATCTCCTTCCTGCAAAACTCTGCACAAACTTTCCAGTTTAGCCTCACATTTCACAGTGACATCCCTTCTGGCGATGCAGCCATTTACACCAACAGGAATACGCAGAGAAGTAACAAAGTGCTTTTCCCTCCCTTGGTTCTCAAAGACGCTGCCATTAGTAGTTAGTTAATGCTGTTGTGTGGTGATTCACCCTCATTTTCCACGGCATTCGACAGGAGAGGCTGGTGGTTTCCAAGAGCCTCTATTTCTGGTGTCTGTGACCTAAGGGAGATTTTCAAAGGACCAGGTGTGACTGATGCATTCATTAACCATGCTGATCTATCTGGAATTGCCGAGAAGCTGATCACTTTGAAGTTTATAGGTGAAAATGGTCATTTGTGGGAATGATATAACTGCTGGTCTTAACCTTGCCTAGGAAGAGACTTGGGCAAGGGTGAGAGGAGCTGGTATCTGGGAGTGGTAAGCAGGAACAGGAACAACTTTCTCCCTGGCACAATGAGTGCTGCTGAACATCCCAGGAGAAAACAGGAGAAACACTGCAGAAGCTCTGCTGTTCCCAGCAGTTCCTCCCTGAAAACAGTAGCATCCTTCAGATGGTTAGCCAAGCATTAGGGCTGGGCAGAAAGATTCACGCTATGCATGTAGGCAGGCCTAGACTTGAGAAAAATACCTAGTCTTAACTAGAGTTAAGCAACAGCAT
>NW_009709959.1:0-10944 GCF_000703405.1 Apaloderma vittatum | reverse complement strand
TGCTGAACCTTGGTCATTTTATATAATACTGCAATAAACATCTTAGGTACTTGCACATGTCATGAAAAAAAACCTCTCTGCAGAAATACGTTCTGAACAACTCTGCCTCTAACTTGTAAAAGATAGTAGTTACACAGCAATAACCATGATGGGAAGATTCCAGTGTATAGATAAATTGTAGATTTACCTGGGGTGAAATCATGCACATTCAATGGAAATAATTAGTCATTGCTAATTAGGATAAGTGCCATGCATCTCATGCTTAAATAACTTTCTATCGTTTCTATTTTTAAATAACTTTCTATTTTTCTATTTTTTTGCCCACAGTTTAGTTCACACCCAAGGTCCCTGCTCTCTCTCTCCCCTCAGAGCCCTAGGTGATGGCATCATTCTGCCTGTATGATGGGAAGAGAGACTTACAATGTTTGATGTCCAGAAAAAAAATAGCTTGCTCAGTCTTTGCTTTGCAAATAAATCTTATTTGTTCTGTTTAATATTTACCAGTGGACATGAATTTAATACTACCCGGCAAAATGAAGAACAGGGAAAAAGACCTATGAAAGAGAGGTCCAGCACTGTAAGTACCATATTATACTTTGTTAGAAGTCTTTGAATTTATGCTGTGATCTCTGCTATTTATGGCAAAATATTTCATTCTGAGATTAATTTATTTTGTACAGCAATTGGAAATTATTTAACTTCTAGAAGCATGTTCTAAATGTTGGCAGCAGTATTTAGTTACTGATATAGCTCTTAGCTGTAGTAGCAGGATGACTGAGAGATGATGCCCAAAATGAGTGCTCAACAGCCAATACTAAGTTGAAGAACAAAACCTCGTCTCTGCTCCCAGAGGAGTGAATTTAGTTGCGATCTCAATATCCTGACTACTCCGTACTGATGCAGGGCTAGTGACAGTAGCATCCCTGTACTTCCAGTATGCTTAAAGTCCAGGCTACTTCCAGCCAAGTGGCCTGGAAGCAAAATCAGTCTCTTAAAAGTAGATTTGGGAAATTATGAAAAGAAGATTTATCAGACCAAAATTAATTACCTCCATTCAGAATGATTTTTTTTGTCAAAGTTGATGTTTTTATCCAGCATTTTAGACATGCTGAGCATAGCTCCCATACTCAGCTCTTACACAACTTATATCTCCAATATTTCATACTGTACAGACAGAAAAAGGGGAACCCAGAATTAACAACTCCTCATGAATTATCTGATATAAGACCTAAACCTGGCATTAGGTACACAGCCTGAGGTAGACCCTGGGGGAGAATCCCATGCTCCAGAGTAAGGAACAACATTGAGATCATCTCTATTTTCCTAAAGGCCACTGCCTACTTCACGTTTCTGAGTTCCTGTCATTTGAGATAATTCAGGTGACGCATCACATGGAGAACATCCTTCTCCAGTATATTTCATGTTTCTTCACCTGAAAAGGACAGAAGAGAGACCGTGAGATTATGCAGAATTTGTTTATGTCATTACAGGAAGAGTAAAAGTCACTGAATTACTCATACAAGGCAGATTCCAATATAGCTTTCCCTAAACTCTTGAGTCTCGGGCTTTGCAAATTTATGGATAATTTATGTGCACTAGAGTAAATAAACTTTCTCAATTTAACCTCAATTTGCTGAAACATTTAAGGTACTATTTTGAAATAATATATTTCTTGAGTTCAGAGCTGCTACTCGAGAGGCAGAAAGATACAAACAGTCTAGATGGATTTTATTCTAATCTATAAATAATATTATCTCTGTATCACTGCAGTGCTTGAAAACCTAAGTCACAACAAGACCATGGGTACTACAGAAATACATCAGCAGAAGTCAGTCCCTCTGCCAAAGTACTTAGAAAATACATAGGGGCCAATAGGTGAACTCAGCCATGCACCTAAATGTACTTGAGTGCAATGAGGCCATGCTGACCAGAATTATTTCAGTCATGATACATTACAAAAGCCTACACACCATTGGTTCTTCTCTGATGACTCCACATTAATATCTTCCTTCTTTCACTCATTGTTCAGAAACTGAGAGAACTGACCTGATTAGTGGTAATCTGGTCAGATCTGGTGGTCAGATATTGGAATGCCCTGCCCAGGGAAGTGGTGGAGTCACTGTCCCTGGAGGTGTTAAAGGAGAGGCTGGATGTGGCACATAGTGCTGTGGTCTGGCCGATGTGATGGTGTTGGGATGATCTCAGAGGTCTTTTCCAGCCTCAACAATTCTGTATGTGTGTGATTCTGTGTGTGTCAAATAGACTACTCAGCAGGCCAAGCAGAAGAATATTTCTAAATAGAGCAGTAATCCCAAAACCCGACATCTGAAAATTGGTGTCTAGAAAATATGTTTTTATGCAGGAAAGATAGAAGTTGTTCTATTCTTTCCTAACAGAAGTTTTCAGCATGAAAATGAAGTCTCCATTGTATTTGTGTTTGGTGCTTGTTGGACTTCAAGTACATGGTCAACAGAGGTCTGTGACTGGACAACAGCAGGAAAAAAGAATAATCCATTTCCTGGGAGACCATTCCCAGGATGAAGGCGAAAACTTGGCTCACATCAAGATAGCCTCCAGCAACACTGATTTTGCATTTAGGCTTTACAAGCAGGTCAGAGAGGAAGCAGGCAACGAGAACATTTTCTTCTCTCCTTTGAGCATCTCCACTGCCTTTGCAATGCTCTCCCTGGGGGCCAGATCAAGCACACTCAGTCAACTGCACGAAGGCCTTGCCTTCAACCTGACAGAGGTGGAGGAGCAAGAGATCCATGAGGGATTTCAGCGTGTCCTCCAGCTGCTGAATGACTCTCATCAAGAAGTCCAGTTGAGCATGGGCAATGCCCTGTTCATAGATGACCAAATGAAACTGCTCCAAAAATTTTTGGATGATGTCACAAATTTCTATTATTCTGAAGCTATTTCTACTAGCTTCAAGAATTCTACAAAGGCTACAGAGGAAATCAATAAGTACATAGAAACAAAAACCCATGGGAAAATTGTTGATTTTCTCAGGGAACTTGGTGAAAGCACTGTGATGGTTCTGGTTAACTACATTTTCTTTAAAGGTGAGTGACAAATATGAATAGCAATTATACATATAATCTCTGGGAGTCCTACCCAGATCTAAGAAACATATTTTTTTCTACATTGTGAACCTATGCTATCATCTAATTTAAATATGTCTTTCTACATGAGGAAAGAAACAACAAAAGAAAGAACAAAAGAAAGAGAGAAATAAAAAGAAAGAAAGAAAAGGGAAGGAAGGCAAGGAGGCAGGCAGGCAAGCAGGAAGGAAGCAAGGAAGGAAGGAAGGGAGAAAAAGAAAGTGAAAGAAAGAGGGAAAGCAAGGAAGGAAGGAAGGAAGGAAGGAATGGAGAAAAAGAAAGTGAAAGAAAGAGGGAAAGCAAGGTAGAAAGCAAGCAAGCAAGCAAGCAAGCAAGCAAGCAAGAACTCATAGAAGTACTGATCAATGTCGTTTCAGTTTTAAGCCAGGTCCATAGCTGAAAATACTTAGAAACCACGAGCTTGGGGCCTTATGATCACTTGTTGAAAGGCACAGGTGTTTGGCTGTGTGGGATGTGGTCAAACACAGATGACACTTGTATGAAGGGAGTGGGCCTGAAGCCTCTCTAGTGGGAGTCTGTGGGAGTTTTACCATTGTTTTAGCAGGCAAACATTCAGGTATTTTTGCATGGCAACCCTCAGCCTGTATTTTTCTTGTGTGATTTTTATTAGAACCATTGAAATGATGTAAAGCTTCTTTTCATGGTGAGGGACCAAGCATCCCTAAACTGAGATAGGCTTATTGTTGCCTTTACAATTCAAATACAATATTTTAAGCATGAACTAATGTGATATGCCTTTATTAGTCTCATTTTTAATTTATCCAATTCTATACTCATTCATTTGTCAAAAGGTTACTGGGAAAAACCATTCAGCAATTTGGCCACCAGAAATGATGACTTCTTCTTGGATGCCAAGAATTCTGTTAAGGTCGAAATGATGCATCAAAGCAAAGCCTTTAACGTCTATAGGGATGATAAGTTGTCTTGCTGGATAGTAGAAATCCCATACAAAGGAAATGTTGCTGCATTGTTTGTTCTGCCTGATGAAGGGACAATGAAGCAGGTGGAGGATGCACTGCTAAAAGAAACAGTGTCTAACTGGATGCAATCACTTAAACTAAGGTAATATTTTAACTGCTGCTTTGTTTAAATATCAAAAAGGCTGTAACTGTTCCTCCAGGCAAAGTAAAGGTTAGGATGCCACAATGAATTGCTAAGCACAGCTCTGAGAAACAAGCATTCTATAGTTTCTTTACATCAGACAAGGTATGAGAAGATTTTGTACCTCAGGTAAACCTTATTCTCAGCTCTGCCATGCACAGCTGTGAGGATCCTGCAATCAGGTACATCACCCTTAGAAGCCTGCCCTGAGTAGACAGAATCCAGTTCAAAAGACAATGCAATTTCTTTATTTCCAGTCTGGATGACACTTTCCATCCAGTCACTTTCATAAACCAACATTGTGTCCTTGCACCACTGATCAGACTGTGGCTGGTGGGATGAGTACCTCAACTGCTGCTTCTCTAACATAGGATTTGTCTCTGTCTTAGAATGTCAAGCATTAGCTCCATGGGTGTTTGGGATGGGTGTATATCTGCAATAGCTACTGCATTGAGGATCTTGCAATAATAAACTGGTTTTTTTTGGTTATTTTTGAAAAGAGAAATCTACCTGGACCTTCCGAAATTCTCTATCTCTGGCTCCTATGATGTTAAGAGCCTGTTTGAGAAAATGGGTATAACAGAGGTGTTCAGTGACCAGGCTGATCTCTCTGGAGTGGCAGAAAAACGTCTTCTAAAGGTTACCAAAGTAAGTATGCTAACAGAGATGGCAATCAAGAGATTTGTCTGCCTCATTTATATGTGAGTTTCATCACTGCAAATAGGCTGATCCGACTTCTGGAGTGTAGTCACAGCTCACTGATGGTAATAAAGGAAGGAGAAGGTTAGGGACTAAATGGTTGTTGTTCCTATAGTTTAGTATTAAATTGTTTACTGCATAGTGATTCTTCAAATTCACTTAGAAATCTCTGAAGAAGGAAACAGATGTGAAAAGAGTAACAGGAATAATTAAAAAAAGATGGTATAAAATAATTAATGCCTAAATCTGGTGTAAAATAAATAATGCATAAAGCTGGTGTACAATAATTAATGCATAACAAGAGTCATAGTTAAAACATAGGTTTGGGAATAGTCATTCTTATCCTATGTATACACCTTTCATTACTGCATAATCTGAGTATCTCAGAATTCATATGGACAACGGGCTTGTAGAACAGTACTTGTACCCCATTTCACAAACAAGAAAGTGGCGCTCAGGTGACAGGACAAGAGACAACACACATGAGATAGAAAATGGGAAATTTGTATCAGATATTATGAGAAAAAAAAATTCAACACTTGGATGGGTTACATAGACTATGAAATTTTCATCCTTGGAAATATGCAAAACCTGACTGACTGAGACCCTGATCAACTTTATCTAGTGTCAGAGTTCTCAGTGCAGGGTGGTTGGTTGCACTGGGTGACCTCTAGAGGTCCTTCCAACCTGTATTATTTAGTTATTAAGTATTATTTAATTATTAAGTGTGATTCCTCACACTCAATTATTACATGTGTAAATACCTGGATTACAGATACAAGATAAGTGAATAGAGAAGGGGCAGCAGGACTTCATTAGATGACTTTTCAGATGTACTATAGACAATGAAGGAAAAACATGGAAGGCTGACCAAGGATAATGAAATAAGATCACGTGAATTTAGAAATATGAACTTACTATACACAGTACAGAAAGCCCTGTAAAGTCTTATCAGCAGTGGTTACAGAAAGACACCCTACAAAGCTTGTCACTATTGTGTCTTTGCAGAAAGAATTTTTTTAACATACACAGAAACTGATACAAAATGAAATCCTTCTTCTTCTGTCTTAAATACTAAGGACAAAATCTTACTCTGAGAATCAACAGAACAATAAATGGTTTTTGTGCTGCTCTGCAAGCAGCCAAGTTTGACTCTGCCAGAGTGTTGAAGAAAACTCTCCCTGAACTCAGAGCAAATTTTTCTTGTCTTGGAAAGGCTAGACATGAGTATCTTTTTCACACTAGTTCCACATTCATTCTGTATTTTCTTTTAATAACTACTTTCTCACAGTATTAAAGCAAATAAGTTTATCCCTAGTTGCTTCTCACTCTTCTGTATCTTGATTTTAATCTTCGCTTCCCTTGCAGGCAACGCACAAGGCCATGGTGGATGTTAGTGAGAACGGCACAGAGGCTGCTGCAGTGACTGTGGTAGAAATAATGCTAATGTCTTCAATGTTTGAAACTCCTCGTCCTCACATCAAATTCAACAGGCCGTTCTTGATGATGATTATGAACAAAGACACCCACAGCATCCTTTTCATGGGGAAAATTGTGAACCCAGCTGCCAAGGGGGACTAGGCCAGAACACTTGTACTCCCCAGTGTAGAGAAGAGAGCTTGCGCACATCCTAGGGACTTCTTTCCAAAAGGGGACTAGAATTGATTTCTAATTAACAAATAAATAAATATTACTTAAGTTATTTTTCACTCGCAAACAGTTGGGGAAAAGCATGAGTGGGCCATGGTTACAAAATGACCCAGGCCAAATAGGCAGCTGTGGGATCAAGAATTTCCCTACCTCACTCACACATCACTGGTGCCACAGTCCCTTGCATGCAGATAAACCTTCCTACTTCTGGTTGAGAAACTCCCTATGTATCCTATTTCCTGCATACCAAGTCCTCAGCTCAGAAACCACAATCTATCCCCTTCAGTGGAGAAATCATCCTTTCTCTCCCTTTCATTCCATTGTGAATCCCAGAAGAAGTTTAACTTGTCTTTGAAGCTCTTCCAGGGCTCAGTGGCTAAGAAGGGAAACAGAAACTCAGACCTGTTAAACCTTTCCTCTTCTAGATGGTGCATGTTCCTGGGAAAAGAAAAATCCTTTTCCCTTCAGCTTAGCAATTTTCTCTTACCAGCTCCAAGCCCTTGCTCCCGTCTCCATTCCTCATTATTTGCTACAGAGTAAAGGGCTCAACTTTTCTGGCAGGGCAAGAATTTAGCTTCTGTGTCAACCAAAGCTGCATGTTACTGCACAAATGGTCATCCTTAACAGTCTAGTGCATGTACAGTAAAGCCTAGGCTCCCTAGAAGAGCTGGATGAGGCAAAAATCGCCTCTCCTCACAAAGGCTGCCCTGCAGGCCCTGCTGCCAGCATCTCTGCACAAACACACAAAATACAGAAACATCATCATAAGGTAACATCAGGTTCACTAAGGGCAATGATGTTTAATGGATGAGTAGAACACTTTGATGGCACTAAACCATTGTTCTAGGGTAGATCTAGTTCAGACATTAGGGAGAGAAGTTCTTTACCATGAGAGTGGTGAGACACTGGAACAAGTTGCCCAGAGATGCACCCTCCCTAGAAGTGTCCAAGGCCAGGCTGGATGGGACTTTGAGCAACCTGGTCTAGTGGCAGGTGTCCCTGACCATAACAGGGGTGTTGGAACTAGATAAGATCTTTAAGGTCCCTTCCAACTCAAACCATTCTACGATTCTTTGATTTTATAATGAACTGTCAGGAGCTGCTGTTAGGATCCTTTATAATGTCATCTCAGCATCAAGAACTGGTAGGACTCCATGCACTCCACAAACAGCCTGAGCAACACCAGCTCCTCCCAGTCTTCCTAGTCTCAGCTCTGGGCAGGAGGGGCAGGAATCAAAACTTTACCTGAGAGGATCTGGGGCTCCCTGCCACTGCCGGAGGGTTATAACTTCTGGCTAGGCTGGGTCAAAAATGCTAAATGTTTCTGCCATTGCAGTTTGGGAAAGTCCTGGCAGGTTACACCGGTGAGAGACAACCATAGCGTCCATATCTGCAGTGAGAGATAATAGCGACTTTCATGTGGGCAAACACAAATCTTTTCCCAGATCTATGGGCAAAAAATCCTACCTCTAGTCAACCTATTCACACAGACCTAAAGATTTGCTTAACAAAATATATTTTCTCTATAATCACCCCTTTGCCTCCAGATTTTAAAGAAGGAAAAGCAGCAATGCTTGAAAAATGCTCTGAGGAAAATCTTAGTCAGCTGTATGTGTCTAACTCATTTTCTGTCTCAGGAAAATAAAATCCATTGTTTCAGCAATGTTTGAAGGGGCAAACCTCTGCTGCTGGAGGCAAGCCAAGGATTTCAGCTCTGCACAGGGCTGCCAAAGCACAAGTTTCTTTACCCACAGCTACTAATGTAGCTCACACGGTCATTGCTGCCCTGCTGTGGGAGTGGTGAGGTTTAGGTGACCAGTTAACTGTGCACTGTTTTGGACACCTTAGAGGGAGGGAAAGAATGGAAGTAAATAGGAAACTTTGTATTACCTTATTTTTTTCCTCCTCCTCTCCCCGTTTCTGGAAAAACAAACAAATAAAAACCAGGAACAACCCCAGTCTTTCTTTTTTGTTTAGCTTTAGATATCAGATATCTGAAATGGAAACCTTTGTCAAAAATCTTGATTATCTTCTTACCAGAACTGATTTTCTTACACAAAATACTGGAAGTCCTCTTGCTTCTCTATGCGTTAAAAGCAGTTACTTGATGGTAGAAAAATTATTTCAGCTGAGAGGGTAGTTCTCAGCTGTGGTTTTGTAACTTCCCAACAACTGCGAATAAGAACAACCACTCAAAAAGGTCTCAGAAGGCAGGCCAGTGATTTCTCAAATAAGCAGTTAAATTCAAAGACTTTCTTTAAGATTTATACAGGTTTTCGAAAGGGGCTTAAAAAGTTGGAAGAGAGCAGTATTGAGCTGATTTGCTCAGGAATTTTAGCTCCATGGTGGAACTAGGGGGAGTATAACAAGAACATCATGATTTAACAGAAAAAAGTGAAAACTTTACAGATGTTCAGAAAGCCTGCCATAAAACTAAAGGCCACACAGAGGTCCAGCTATAGATAATCTGAACCAACTCTGGATGAAACAACTTCTTTCAAGAAGAAAATACATCACGCTGGGCCAAGATAACACCAGCAAACTATGGAGCCTTCATAATTTTGGGGAGACATGGAAAGAAGAGACTCTCTGAGGATGAAAGGGAACCCTCGGCCACACTTCAACATCCTGATGCTCCTCACACTTCAGATGCACTGACTCAAGGGAGAGAAAATATTGAGGCAGAACACAGAATACACTGCCCATGTACTGTGCCCCCATGTTATCAGGGCCTCACCTCATCCTCCACCAGTACAGTATGTGCAGGCAATTAGCTAAAAATGACGATATGGATTTTGATCTTTGATGACTTTCCTTGTTAACTGAAATGGTAGCATCTCTCCCTGCCATAGAGGAATATTGGATACGCATTACCTGTAAGCACAGTGAGAGGTAGATTTCACATATATTTTAAAAGATAGGTCTCTCTGTGTCTTCTTTAGTAATCTGTTTCTGCTACTTTTGGTGTCACAGAATCACAGAATGTTAGGGGTTGGAAGGGACCTGGAAAGATCATCTAGTCCAGCCCCCCTGCCAGAGCAGGATCACCTACAGTGGGTCACACAGGAATGTGTCCAGGCGGGTTTTGAATGTCTCCAGAGAAGGAGACTCCACAACCTCTCTGGGCAGCCCATGCCAGGGCTCTGTCACTCTCACAGTGAAAAAGTTGTTCCTAATGTTTTTGTGGAACCTCCTATGTTCCAGCTTGCATCTGTTGCCCCTTGTCTTGTCACTGGACATCACTGAGAAGAGCCTGGCTCCGTCCTCCTGACCCGCACCCTTGATATATTTATAAACAATAGTAAGGACACCCCTCAGTCTCCTCTAAGATTAAGAGACCCAGCTCCCTCAGCCTTTCCTCAGAAGGGAGATGTTCCACTCCCTTCATCATCTTTGTGGCTCTGCGCTGGACTCTCTCAAGCAGTTCCCTGTCTCTCTTGAGCTGAGGTGCCCAGAACTTGAAACAAGATTCCAGATGTGGCCTCACCAGGGAAGACTAGAGGGGCAGGAGGACCCTTCTCGACCTACCAGCTACTCCCTAATGCACCCCAGGATGCCATTGGCCTTCTTGGCCACAAGGGCACACTGCTGGCTCATGGGCATCCTGCTGTCCACGAGGACCTCCAGGTCCCTTTCCCCTACACTGCTCTCCAACAGCAGTCCCCAGTCTGTACTGGTCTTGGAGTTGTCCTCTCCCAGGTGCGAGACTCTATACTTGCCCTTGTTGAATTTCATAAGACTTCTCCCTGCCCAATTCTCCAGCCTGTCTAGGTCTCTCTGAATGGCAGCACAGCCTTCTGGTGTGTCAACCACCCCTCACAGTTTTGTATCATCAGCAAACTTGCTGATGGTGCACTCTGTTCCCTCATCCAGGTCATTGATGAATATATTGAATAGTACTGGCCCCAGTACCGACCCCTGAGGGATAGACTGCCTGGGGAGGGGGTTGAGTCGCCATCCCTGGATGTGTTCAAGTGTCGCTTAGATGTGGTGTTGGGTGATATGATTTAGGGGTGAACATGTAGTGTAGGGTTAATGGTTGGACTCGATGACCCCAAGGGTCTTTTCCAACCTGAATTGTTCTATGATTCTATGATTCTATGTCCACTGCACTGCCTTTACCTATCCACCTGGTTATGTCCTCATAAAAGGCTATCAGGTTGGCCAAACATGACTTCCCTTTCGTAAAACCATGTTGACTTCTCCTAATGACCCTCTTACCCTTGACATGCCCAGAGACAGAGACAAGGATAAGTTGTTCCATTACCTTTCCAGGGATGGAGGTGGGGCTGACTGGTCTGTAGTTAGCCGGGTCTTTCTTCTTGCATTTTTTTTTTCTGCTTTCCTCCAGTCCTCAGGCACCTCTCCT
>NW_009709958.1:19886-37522 GCF_000703405.1 Apaloderma vittatum | reverse complement strand
TTCCAAACTCTAACATTCTGTGATTCTGTGATTTGACTAGCTTAATATATTTCTTAAAGATACTTTTAAATGGAAATAAAATTAAAAAATGCATGCAGTAATTTCATAAATTCTGCATTCCCTATGTTTGATGCTGGATTAAAACTAACACTATCTTATTTTATTTGCTTTACTTTTGTCTGATGTTAGACTAACATCATCTTGTTATTAAGAGCTTTCAGAACTCTTTCTACTTAACAGAATAATGATTCGGAATTTACTTTTTAGTTTTCTAAGGAAATGCCTAACAGGAAACTAGACCAGATGCTAACGTGGCATGAACTCCAAAACATACTAGATTTTACAGTCCCAGCTGATCAAAAATAAAATAAAACTTCGGGATACCTGAGAGTAAAATCAAAAGTATTGAAAATCTAGTGGTATTATTGAAAAAAATATATCATGGCATAATTCTTTTCAAATTCTTTCGTACCTTGTTTCTGGGGAATTTCTTTCCTTTGGCACAAATTTCTCAGTGTGATAGTACATGGGTCAGAGATCCAGTTAAGAATGGCAGTTCCTATTCAGTGAGATGTTTACAAAATACCATACATACGACCAGCAAAATACCAAAATGAATCCTTTTCATTGTTAATCAACTTACATTGCATTTGTATTCTTTGCTTTCTAATGACTTCTTCTACTTTATTTTTAGGAACGTATTTTGGCCTTAGAAGTGGTAAGTTTCTTAAAATAATTTCTAAATGAATCACAATTATATTGCTGATAACTTTTCTGATTTGTGAAAAATATTATTTTTATGTATTTAAAAATATTGTTATGTGTTTTTTACTGTAATTTTACTTTTAAGAGAAGATGTGATAATTCTACATTGCACTTTTTGGTGTAGGTTTTTGCTACAGTATTTGTGTACTTATTATATGAAATACAGTGTAATAAAGTGTTTTCTGCACAGTTCAATCCTCATCCGATCCCTGGGAAGAGAAATGTCTTAGATTTGAGCCATACAAAGGATATTATGTTTCTACTGCTACCACTTCTAAAGATCAAGGTCCATGTAATACATAATTTCAGTGACTTTTTTATGTGCTGTCTACATGTTTGTGCTGAGAGGTGCAGACAGAATCTGTTCATCTGCCCACATCAACACTGCAACTAAAAGCATGAAGGAATACCATCTGAATGATTAATTAATATCATTTAATAAGATATTAAGTTGGAAGGATGAAAGTCTTCATGCATGTACATGCCATGAATGCAGATGGATTTTCCAGATGTCATAGGCTAGTAAGTCTATCAGGTGGAACAGGTGGGATGGGTCCCATCTTGCCCTAGCATTTCTTCGTCATGCTTCTTTCCTCGCCTGTAGGAATGTCCAGTGAGACATCACCTAATAGTATGTATCAGACCCGTAGTTTCTTTCACTGAAATCTAGAAAATTTCATGTAAAGAAACTGGTACTGAGACAATATCGAAGCTGCAAATACAAGCTTTTTGTATTTGTTTTTGTAAATTATTATTTTATCCTTCCTGATTGTCTGTGCATCTTTGATAACAGCTTCCAATTTCAAAAAATATATTTAAAGTATATCCAATATGCTGAAAAAAGCTTGCATTCAAACATAAAAGGCCCTTTGTAAATCACAGTGCAGTGTTAGAACTCCTGCCTCATGGGAATAGGGAGGTAATGCTCAAATTTGGTGTCCTAGCACTTCACGTAGTTTTGTGTGAGTGTGAAGTGCTGCCAGGACAATCATTCTCTTCTGCAACACCTCTTATTCATGGTTTGCTTACATGAAAACCAGTCAGGCATGTATCCACTGCCATCCATTTCTCAGGAACCATGAGTTAAACTGCCTGCAAATACCTTGCCTTTTCTGCTCCCAGAGCTGTTTTGACGCAGACAGAGGGTAATTATTTGCAAATAGCACCTCACACAAATTCAATCCATTTTTTGTGACAATGTTTGTTTCTTTTCTTTCTGGAGCCTTTATACTTTTTGTGCTTTTAATCTCTTATACTTTAAAAAGGAAGATTTGTAAGTTACTACTTGGATAGAAGAGGAAGAGGATTATTGTTATCATCAGTAAAATATAATTTTCTTTCTTAATGCAAATTGGAAGGTAACACCTGAATGCAGATTTGTGATGCTAAATTCTAGAGCTTGAAATCAGTCGCTGCTTTTGTTATTGCTGACATTGGAAGGTGTGTAAGGTTAAGCCCTGAAATTGCAGGCAAGAAAAGTATGGTCATCACTAAGGCTATCAATTGCTCTCAAGGCACTCATTTTACTTTTGCCATAAAGTTCCTCTGTGATGTCAGGCAAGTCACTTAAACTACATTTTTCACATGCTTGATTAGTTTGTGTTCGTCACAAGGTATATGATTTCATAACTTTTGAGGCCTTATTTTCAGAAATGCAATGTTTTAGTAATAGCTAACTTCAGTGAGAGCACCGGCTGTATGTATTACAGTGAATGCTTAAATAGTGAACACTTTAAAATAATAAGTAGTTTTGTCGTTTATATCTCTGTTTCAGTTCTGAGGATGATAGCCTTCTCTCTCTCCTCCCCCCACCCTTCACTGATCTTAAAAAGAAAATATATACAGAGAAACATTTACGCAGTCTGAATGTGTCAGGATGAGCTGTGATAGAAAAACCTTTGAGCAAAAGAATGAATAAGAATTCCTGTTGTAAGGCATCCTTAAGAATCCTTACGTTTTTATATATCATCATCATCATCATCATCATGGCTAGACTTTGCGAATGAAGATATGGGAAGGGCTCTACCCACACTTGCTACAAGTGCGCTGATGGCTAAAAAGGCCGATGCAGGATGGGCAAGTCTGTTTGCAAAAGGCACAGCGGAAAGTCTCCTTAGGTGGTATTGGCGAGGCACGGTTCTTTCTGCGTTGTCTTTTCTCCTCGAGACTGATTCTACGTGCGTTCTCAAAGGAGGCAGCAGCGTTATGGTGTCTCCACGTCTTCCAATTGGAGGCCAGAGTGGACCGCTGATGGTAGTCAATACGGCCAAACCTGAGGTATTGTTTCAGAGAGTCCTTGTATATATACAGCTACATAGCTGTATGTCTATCTAACATTTAGAACAATGAGTACATAATAGTTATGGTATTCATATTTCTATAATTTTATTATCATCTGTTATTTGAGCGCTCAGACCACAACATAAAACAAGTACAACTACATATTTTGTGATTTGTTTCAGGTCATAGAGAATAGAATGGGAATATAGAGATAAGGTATTAAATTCGAGTTCAAGCAGAATTCTTAGAGAAAAAAAATAATTCTCTTAGGAAAATTTTGACAGGAAGGTGGCAGTTCAAGAGATTCATGAAATGCAAGATACAAGAAGGCGCAAGACAGGGACAAGCCAGAACACGCACATATACAAGCTATACAAAATGCATAGGAAAGCATCAACTCTCCAGAGCTCTTTTCAAACTGAGGCCATGGGATGGCTGAGTCAGGCCTCTGATCTGCCTAATACAGGAAGGAAATTGCTCTGCACAGGAATGGATGAAGTTTAGTGCAGAATTGTCTGAGATTTTCTACAAGGCCCCTTTTAAATAGTTTCTACTATGGACACACCTTTTTAAGCAATGTAAAAGATGTACAGCTAACAGTAAATGCATTTTTTAAATGTAAACGAATTGTTTAGATTATGCAGTGACCTGAAAGCTGTACATCAATATATCTTGAGACATATATTTGGCAGCCCACCCCTTCTTTTCTCTACAGCGTACTCATTTCTGCCTCCTGCAACTGCCAGTAAAATTGCTATAGTAGCCATGTGATGAACTCAGCAACTTAGGAAAAAAAATTGGAAAAGAAATGTGACAGGAACCTAGCAGATTCTTTTCGGAGTTCTGGGTGAATAAACCTTCCAGACTTAGCTTAATCTAATTCAGTGATTCTCTGAGGGAGGTCCACAGAATCACAGAATGTCAGGGGTTGGAAGGGACCTCGAAAGATCATCTAGTCCAACCCCCCTGCCAGAGAAGGATCACCTACAGTAGGTCACAGTATTGGATCAAGGTCCCTTGCATCATCTCTGACTCATCAGCCCCTTCGTCCTCTCTGCAGCTTGTTTGAGCTGGAAGCTCTATTTCCTACCTGAGACTCATCCTGTCTGCTATACCCAGTAGTTTCATGGATCTTCCTTTTCCTTAGCCAACTCATTTGGTTCCTAGGGAAAGTGCTATATTACCATCCTCATTCAGGACATGACACCTGATCTGGTCACTTCCTTGGGCAACCTGAGAACAAACAGTACTCATCACAAGAAGCTTTTGGGATTTTTGTCTCTTTTTCTTCAATCAGATCAGTTGTACAGTGTAATTCAGTGGGTAGGTACACTAATTCTTGCTCCAGCAGGGTGTACAAGACAGGAGCAAAAGCTGAAAGGTAGGAAGGAAGAACAGGGATACTTAGACAGACTCACTCATGGATATAAAAGGAGCAGAAGCATCAAGGTGTATTCTGGAACAATCTTTCAACTCATGAGAAGTGCCCAAAACTGATGTTTTGAGTACCTAGAGATTATATGTTTTGTTTGGCTTGTTTTTTTTTTGTTTAATATTGTTTGATAAAATTAATTTAATTATTACATAGATATTAACAAGTAATTTTTCTGACTATTTTAGTAATCAATTATGTAGTCTGATGTTTTGCCAGGGTGAATATGATTTATCTTTAAATAAGGTGATTTAGCTTTTTCTTGAGTGTAGCTGTCGAGAGTTAGGGCTGAGCTGGCCACTGAATGCTGACAGATGCTCTCTAACCCCTCTCCCAAACAGGAAGGGAAAGGGTATAAGGCAGTTTAGTTCTTGTATGCAGATTTTTGATCTAGATTATTAATTACAAAGGTATATGATTTTCTTGGGAAAAAGTCTGTATTGTATTCTCAGATGCAGCTACAATGGAAAGTATTCATAATTCTCACAAAGAAGTCAGGATGGATTTCGTAGGTGCATGCTGCTACTATGCCATGCTTGTGACTTGAGTTAGTTTCTGTAAGCTCTGTTCTTTATAAGCATAAGCCACAAGACAGATTCCTCTGCCTTAATAGTACTAGTCTGACATAAAAGACTGGGAAATTTAATTTTAAGACAACTGTGTTCTGAAGCTATTCCGGTACGCATATGTATTCTATATCCTTTGATCAGTAAGACAGCTTGCTGCTTTCAGTAGAGAACCCAGAAGTGATGTTGCCACTTACTTAGAATACTTGGATGAGACTTTTCTGGATATGATTCAACTTTTTGTTATAATGTCATAAATCTAGGTTAACTCCAGTAACGCTGTAAGTATTCTGCAAAATTGTTAACTAATGTGAATTTCCTTCTTAGCGTGAACATTTTAACTTGTATTTTATATTCATGAAATTATGATTCTGAATACCAGTAAAACAAATTTCTGTCTGCGTGGACTCACCAATGTAAAAGCTATTAGATTCTCGTACTGTAATAGCAGGCTCAAATTTGCATGAGTTTTCTGGTTTATCACCCATTTTAAAAGAGAATTGAGGGCATGGCAATGCCCAATGCCTTTCAGAGAGAGATTATGCGACTGCCTGACACCATACGTTTTAGAGTGCACTCTCTCTTTCTCTGCAGCTTCCATCAATAAGCAAATCTTGCTATTGGGTCTTGTGACTGTGTCATGATTGTCATACTTTGTAAGTGTGAATGTTTAGGAAATCTTGAATCTAAGGGTTAATGCTTTCTTCTCCCCTTGGTTTGCTTCTGTAGTGTCTTGCCAAAACTACCATTACATCAAAGACCTTCTGGTCCTCCCAAAATACAGCCATTCTTTGATCTTATAAAAACGACTGGGAGAGGAGCAGCAGTCAGAGATCCCATGTCCTGCCTGCCTCGCCCTTTCCTTTCCTTTCCTTTTATCGGTGAGCCAGTGTTTCGCTTCCCTTCACTGGGGGTGGAGAACTTTCCCAAGGTTCCCCAAGTCCTTCCTCTGCTCATTCCCACCAAGTAACTTCTGCTGCTTGGCAATGCTTGCAGCCAGCTGTTTCTTTTCTCCAGATGCTCACTATCCTCTTCCCTTCTTCCTCGATGTTGTCTTTTCCCCTTACATATTTATTGCTGTTATCTTATGTGCTCTCCATCCCCAGGATTGTCTTTAGAAATGTTGGTGTTTCATCTGTGGAATGTGTATCTATGAGTTCTTCCACAAAATACAGGACACACAACTTGAAAAACAAGACAGATAAATGTGGTATAGCATGCGTTTTGTTCTCATGAAGCAAGTTAAAATTTTGTTTGACAGCGGACTATTGATTTAAATGTTTCTTGTGTGCTGCTAGGTCTTTCATTTTAGATTTAAGTGCTTTATAGTTCATCAAATTATAACCTTAGCAGTACAGAAATCAGTTACACTTATTGATGATAACAGATTTTTTTTTCTTTCGTTGTGCATCTTTTGATTGAAATTGGGAAATCTATAAGTCAAATTTTTATTATTTTTTTACCTACTTTGACACTGATTTGCTGTGACTCCTTGCGTAAATCACTTGTCTTTGTATTTCAGTTTTTCTCATCTGTAAAACTGAATTCCTCAAGAAGGCTGTGTTCATTGATTTTTTTGTAATGTTTTCTGGTAGGCTTGATGAAACAACCTACAAAACATTAACATAAATTATGTGTAAAGATTTTTTGCATGAACTCCAGAAAGTTGTAGGTAACATCCATGACAAGGAGGTCTTTAAGAATGTGTGCCCACTAACATTACTTTATTTTCATACTGCCTCTTGTGTTAAATTTCTTTTAATTTCTAGCAATCAATATCTTAGTAAAGAGTAGATTCTCAAAAAACTAGTTCTGTGGACCCCCAGTAGTACTTGGAGCAGTAGCTGATGATTCACAGAGAGCTGGCTCGCCAAGACTGCTCTGTCTCCTCCACATTTCCAGCTGCTAGTATGCATCAAACAATTAAAAGTTCATTAAATACTTTCCTAATACTTTTCCATGTAAACAATTCTTGTAGTTACCACAGGGATGCTATGTGCTTATGAATGAGAGAAGAGATGGTCCACTGCAAGCAGGAAAGGAAGCACCCATGAGATTCTCTTAATTAAAGTGTGGTTCACCCCATGCAAAAACATCTGGAGTCTAAATTAAAAGTTTGATTAGTCTGACATTTGCAATTCTTTGTTAACAAAGGTCTTTTGTTTTTCATTAGTATAAGTGTAGTTTTTGCTTAAAAAAAAATCTTACTAGTTAAAACTTTGATGAAACAATGTAATATAGAAAAAAAACCACCTGAACTTACATGTTGGGTAACTTGATAACTTTATATGTGTTGCCTGTCTTTGTAAAGGGAAATCGATTTCCTGATGTGCAATGGTATAGTTGGAGTAATGGTATACATGCAACATGAAGATGGAAAATAAATTTTTTCTTCCCTCTATATGTATGATGTACTGCATCACAGAATATCCCAGCTAGCATGAAATTTACCTCAACAGAGAACCTGAGGCCTCTGAGGTAGAACCAGCATGCGATATATTGGTCTAAGGCTGGAGATAGAAGCTGATGATGCGTAGTTTTACAGATGTGAACAAGGGAAGCAAAAGATACCTTTATACATGCTGGATGCATCCTATTCTTGCTACTTAAGTATTCAACATGCTAAAGCTGTTTAAAAATAAGTCAGTAGGTCACCTCTAACATTACATCTTTCATCTAAATTGTGAGTAACTGCCTGCTGACATGCATTGCAGTCATTTAAAATTAGAGTCAGGTTTAATCTTTTTATGGGTATTCTCTGTGGATTAGCTAACTGGTACTTAAGTCAGCTCTAAATTTCTAAAATATCTGTGCAATACAGCAATTTGTTTTTACCTACCTCAGAAAAGAAAGGAGCACTGTACCTAAAACTCAGTGGAGTTTGGTTTCTGGTTTATGTTAATGTGTTTTCAATGTATCGACTATAAAGGTGAACTTTAGGAGTACTGTATACAAACCTGCTTTGATTTAATTGCATTTAGCATTACATCTTTGAGACTAAAAATAAAATGTGTCTGATTTTGATTTAGGTCTATCCCTTGACACAGTGTGAAATTGTCAATCACCAAGTATACAGTAATATAGAATTAAATGTTCACATGCAGTTTAAACATCAAAGTGTTTATATGAAATCATGGAAAATGAGTAACTTGTTTTATCATTCTCTGTGAAAACATGGAACGCCCCTTTTCAAAATAAATAGTCTTTATTTTAAAAACAGAAAGATTAATAGCACTCTCTAGAAGAGACTGCTGTTTAGTAAATTACCATTAATACTGCTTCAGTCAGTCCGATTGGTGCTTCTTCCTCGTATCGGTACCATCGGTACCGTGCACTGTATCAGTACCTTCTGTTCCCTCTTAAACAATGAGGAGACAGATGTGATTGCTTTCTTTGGGATTATTTGTATGCATTATGACATACAGCTTTCCGATTTCTGGGAAAAGAAGTTAATAGTACTTAATTGCCCTCTGTGTCAGGTGCTTCTAACAGCCTTTTTTGCATTTTATCTGTGTGGCTAAATCCATCTCTTTTAATAGAATAGAGTGTAGTCGTTAATGATACAAGTATGGCATTTGATCCATGCTGAGGAGATTGCTGTGCATTTCATTAAATTACCATTCTGTGGCCCAGCTAAAAGCTCCTTCATCACCTTCCTCTTCCATTCTTCGATGTATTTGGTTGCTGCCTTCTTTATTGTTTTTATTTTGTATGTCACTACCATTCTTTTCATTGGTTTTATGAAAAAGGCATACATTTCTGTCCCTGAAAATGTTAGTGTGTGAGTTATCCACATCACAAACTGCTCAGAAGACTGCGAATTTTAGAATATAAAACACAAAGGTAAATCTAGTCCAGCTGTAGACATGACAATTATGGCCAAAATAAGATGCGTAGGGAAGAGTATATGAACAGGACTGACACATATTTTGTTTTCCACTTGTTCTGATTTCAGCGATTCAAAACTCAGAGGCTTCCAGATGTAGATGTAGTTTCTACAAAATTTAAGTCCTTCCATGGTCCTTGCTATTCATGAACTAGCCCAGTTTTCTGCTTAAACTCATAGAAAATTTTCTCTTTATGTGACTTCTGACTGCATGTGAATTGGTCATTTCTCCCCTCCAGCATCTCTCCTCCTGACTGGAGTCTTGTTTTTTTGAATCACTGTGTTTAATCGTTTCTCACCTAGAAACAGCTCTTCCATGGCTTTGATCATTCTCTTGCTTTGTCTAACCTTTCCCTATTTCTGTTCTGAAACAGAGGTCCACAGCTGCAGTCAGTAGTCAAGATGCAAGCACACTGTGGATTCATACTTAGGAATACTCATGTTCTCTGGCTTTTTTTTTTTTTTTTTCCGTTCTTGATTTTACCCAGTGTTGATTTAGTTTTTCTGATTGATACTGAGCACTGAGCTAGCAAGTTCTTGGAAATATGTATCATTACCTCATGCTATACTTCCTGAGCAGTAATGGTTAGCTTAAAACCCATCATTTTGTGTGTGAACTCAGGTCGAAAATTTAGGAATCTAAAAAACCTTTCAGAAATCCAAGTAGCCTGTATCATCCTTTATCCGTGTGATTCTCAAAGAAACAAAAAACCCACAGGGACTGAGGATGCATAACCTGGAGGCTGGTATTCTTCTTTCAAGGTTGTATTTAGTAATGCAGCTAATGAGGACTAGCAGATACACAAGTATTTGGGTTTTTTTTCCACAAAAAGTATGTGAAATATAGATTATATGTATTTAGGAGACACCTGGGGAGGAAAGTTGATGAGCATCTACCTTAACTCCATTTACAGACAATGTTGACATGAAGTCTTGGCATTGGAATTTAGAGAAAGAATTGAAAAATGGCATGGCTTAAGGCATGGGCTTACACTTAGGGCATCAGTTCCTTTTATGCTGAGAACAGAACACAGGTCTTCTTTATTAAAACAGGTGGACAAAAATAGCAAAAATCTTTGCAGCTGGGAAAAAAAAGTGTCCTGTGTCCCAGGCAACTTTATTTCAACTCTGTGGAAGCTCTCAAGTGTATATTTTTCTGTACTTTGTAAGTAAAATACTTTAGCAAAATATATATATATAGATAAGGTATAACATAGGCTTAAATTATTTATGGTTTAATTTGGTGCTGCACCAAGAACAGAGATTGAGGGGTGTTACAATTTTAGGATTATTTCCTGTGAGAAAGAATTTTATTTCTGAAAGGGTAGGGGAGTAGTTGGAGTTCAAAGCAAAAAACTTTGTGGATGTGTGTCCATCAGATCTGTGTAATACTAGGATGACTCCTGAACATCAGGATTCAGTATTTTGTTTCACCTATTGTTAAGTTTGAGTTGCTTAGGAACTAGGGACTGTTGTCTATCAAGTATTTTCCCAGCCTTAGAAACACATATGCAGACCAGTACCAGAGGCTACTCTAGGAAGAAGCCACAAACATTACATCTCATCATAAAGTAATGGAGTGAAAAATCACTGCTTTGAGGAACATAAGGCCATTGTAAATGAAGCATGAAATATGATTGAATACTGCTTTACTGTAGTAAAAGTGAAATAGTTGATTCTTACAAGAGGGAAACATTAGAGATTGATAGATACCTGCAGGCAATTTTACTTTCAAGTAGAGATGTACAGTAGCATTTGGAAAAAAAATAATAAGGTATTGTATAGCTGTAAAAACATTACTGCACTATAATCTGTGAAAAACACTTTAAACACAGTATGTAGGCCTCCTGCCTGATTGCATCCTGAAAATAGGAAGAAGAGTCTATTTTACACATTCATTATTAATATATAACTGCAGGTTCTGTAATTCTTTTCTGATAAAGAACCAGATATGTTACAGGAAAAGTAATTTTTGTTCTCCTTATAAAATCTTCTTAGGTGAATTTTGCAAGTAAAAAAAGACCTGATCAAGTTATATATTAAAATACAAGACTTCTTACGAAGACAACACCGTACTTTTAATTTAGATCTAAACATGACTAGCTAAGTGCAAAATCTACTCATGCAGCAGGCGAGAAACAGCAAAGTACTGTTTTCTGGTTTGAAGAAATAACCTTTATTGACTCTGACTTTGTGTTTTGCAAAGGTGATTTGCCCTACTTTATTCACTGGAAGTCAACACAAGTATGCACCTTTCTGTCCTTCCAAGCTTTTTGCAGCACTTGCCATGGTCAGATTTCAACATTGCAGTTAAGGATTTTTTTGTACTAGGCAACCTCACTCCTGTCCATTTCAGAAGTGATTTACCTATTTTTCAGGCATCACTACATGTATGTAGTATAATTCCCATATGTGTTTTAAAATTGAACAAAACTGATGTGTTAGTATACAAGTGAAAATACTCTTTTTGGGTTCAGACCTTAATTATCGCCACCTGTTTCATTTCTATACTCTTGTTCTCACTAAATGACTAAAGAATCTGTGTTTTACTCAATTCACTTTTAACAATTCTTCCTGTACTTGAAATCTAAAATATTCTTCATTGCTGGTCAATCCTTTTACCCAATTTGATAGGCTTCTTACTCTTCTTGCTGTTCTTGAAGCAACAATTCATCCAACTGTCTGATAAAATATTCCTGTTAACTGTGATAAGTGAGTTGTTATTGTTCTAGCACCTTTGACTGCACTGTATTCTTTTTCTCTTCTGCACTGTGTGGAAAGTAGAAATTATCCTTGGGAAAAAGGGCCAGGTTTGGGAATTCCTAGATATATTTCTCCCGCGACATCTTGCATTCCTGTTGCAGAATGTAACAGTCAGGTAAGGGAGCCCATTTTTAGCTAAGCGTACAGTCTAAGGGTAGAAGTTTATTCCTAGAAGATGGGAGATATAATTTGAACCTTGTGAGTCTCAGAAGGAAAAAAGAACCTAAATATCTAGAAAACTGATTTAACCAGATGTTTATTTTATAGAAATAGATCCTAATAACCTAAGCATATTGCCTACCAGAACAAGTTTTTCCTAATTACAGAAAGTAAGAGAAATACTTTTGCATACATGTCATTACAGAAACAGAAAACCAGTCTCATGACCACTACCTAATTTAGTTTATGGGGTCTGAATACTGGCTACAAATGAATTCTATTGTTTATGAAACTTGACTTTCATTTTTTATGGAAAGCATATTTCTTGCAATCTTGGAAACTGAGTGTTTGGAATTGTTGGGAGAGAAGCAGACAATATAGATATCGTTGCTTCTGAATAGACAGTGTCTGTGCTTACGTTACTCTCTTCAGTTCTGATCCTCCACTCCTCAGTCCCCTTCTCCCTCTTAAAAACCACAGAACTAGAGAGGCTACATGACACGTAAGAATGATCAAAGGCTTGAAACTTCTTCCACGTGAGGAACAACTAAAAACACTAGGACTCTTCAGCCTGAAAAACCTATGAATGGGAAAGATTGCAAGAGGTCTGTAAATGAGAAGTCGCAGAGAGAATCACAGAATCACAGAATCATCCAGGTTGGAAAAGACCCTTGGGATCATCCAGTCCAACCATTAACCCTACTTGCAAGTTCACCCCTAGAACATATCACGCAACACCACATCCAAGCGATGCTTAAACACATCGAGGGATGGCACATCCAGAAGATGGACAGAGATTGGTTTTATGTTCTCTCATATAGTATAAGAGTCAGAGCATGTAATCAAGCTAGCAAATGGTTGGTTCAAAGCAAAATGTGATGGCTTTTCAGATGTTATTGTAATATTCTTACATAATATTGTAATTTGCAATACTGCTTATAAATTATAGGAGCAATGGCTTTAGTTCATTGTGCAGGTAACTGCTTGTCTATTGAAATTGCTAATCTACGCTGTCTGCTCATGTGAGTCTTCATTTCATTGCTATTTTCCCCACTTCATTTTTTTAATAAATTTGTGTAGTTCATTTTTAACTAAATAAATACTTATGAGCTATGCTTTTGAAGAATTAGCTTATGTGGATATACACTTTTTTATGACAATGAAACCTATAGTCAGTGTCTTCAGTATTATTCATTGGTAAAGTATTTTCATCGGTTTATGTTTTTTTGTACCCAACGTGGTACACTAATACAGTCTTGACTTACTGGGTTTCTTTTGAAGATTGTCAGGGAGCTTCATGGGATATAAAATATAGTTTTCTGGAGTAGACTGCATTTTTTTCGTATCTGGTATGATTGAAAGTTTTAATCTGTTCAAGTCTTAAGTCTGGGATATAAATGGGATGTTCTTCATGTTGGTCAGATGGAGACTTTACACAACTCACATCAGAGCAGTTGTAATTAAGGGCAAGGTAACCCAGTTTGCACAGACTTTACAGCATAATGATATTTTATTTCAGGACTGATGATTTTTATTTGTTGTATAGATTGTTGCATTAAAGTGCTGGAGCAGTTATACGGTTAATGAACCCATTACTGGTAGATTACATACCTGGTTAACAGAACAACCTTATCCAAAGAAGTGTGACTTAAAGAATTGTGGAGGAAAAACCAATAAATTTTCAGAAAGTACAAAACAGTATTTTCTTCTTGCTCTTCAGCAAGCTCCAGTGGCATCTGACTTATGGCGCACGACCACTCTTGATACGTAACCAACCAATTTCATCTGTGCACAAAACCCAAAATATGATACTCCTGTCCTTCAGTTCTTTGCATCTTCCTACAGACTAGATTTTTTTGTATCATGGGCGTGGATGTGCAATCTTGTTGTTGAGTCCAACTGTAACTCTCCCTAATTAATCTTTCAGCAGTACATAAAGCATTTCTAAACCAAAAATATGAAAATTGATTGTTCTATATTTAGCTAAGTGCTAACTGCACATATTTATATTTGTAAAAACCAAATGAATAAAAGGACTCTTCTCAATGGAATGGTAACTGCTAATGAAGGTTAGAATTAAGGAAGCTGCTCTGTGTTTTTTGTCCTTCTTTTTCCTTAACAGCCTGTTTACTGCTGACCTGTTTAATTTACAGATACATGCATATCCTTAAATGTGTTTCCATAGATGTAATAGGATTTTAATGTTTAAAATGGCTGAAAGAACTGATTAATTTTTTATGTGTTATCTTGTGTTCTATTCTTTAGAGTACTCGAGTAGCTTTAGACCATCTGGAGTCTGTTCCTGAGAAAGTGAGCCTGTTAGAAGATTTTAAAGATATTGGAGTGAGAAAAATTTCATTTGACTCTTTCTGTAGTTCTAAAACATTTTTATTAATTAATGTCCTCTCTGTATTATACATAGTTTGCTTAATAAGATATTTTAAATTGTATATGTACTTATTATATAGACATAAACATACAGAAATTTGTTTTCATGTTTATACAGATTTTTTTTTGAGGTTGTAAATTTAGTCTTGATTAATAGCATTGCTGAGGTGCTCCATGGCATAAGCAAACATTGATACCTGGGCATACTAGGTCCAGTCCCAATTACCAGTTCAGAATATTTGTATTGAATGGTGAATTCTGATATTACTTGTTAAAAAATGAAAATACTGTAATGAAATAAATTATGATGTTTACTTCAATAATTAGTGAGTGAAAATAAGTGAGCTTTACAGCTTGTTTGTTTTGACGTAATGCCAAAAATTGTCATTTTCCCAGTATCACCATCAAATCAAAGTGTGTTTGTTCGGACATGTAGGATATGTTGACAGTAGTGGTGGAGTCGAGTGATAAGCCTCAGATTAGACCTTCAGTGGTGAAGTGGCTAAAGCACTGCTTTTTTATTACTTTCCATACATGAGGTTGATGGTTTAATAAAAAAAATTTGGAAGCTTATAACACAATATAAATTTTAAATTAGTATTAAAACACAGATGAAGAAATGCATAATGGTTTGCATTTGATTTACTAAATAGAATTTCTCATCCTGAGGAAGCCATAAACATTTCAAAACATACTTCTTTGAAACATTGTTTATTCTAAGTGATCTTGTACGAGGTCATGTGTTGATAATGGTATACTATTTTATTGCTGTCATCATAAACAAGAGTTAGGAACATAAATGCTGATTGAAATGTTTGGGCTTTTTAAAGAAAAATATTGTTGAGATGTGTAGTTTTAATTTCACATTCCAGGTATTCCCAGGAGAGATTTTTGCTCTGACAGAGGTTGACGTTTGCCTTCTGTTTCCAATGTTCCCGCACTGCTAAAGGAAGAATTCTGCTTTCAGCTAGGCAAAGCAGAAGCCTGAATGTGGAGTTTATACAGTCTCCTTCACACTTGAACTCTCTTGCTTTATGTTACTATAAAATGACATTGTCTTTTACTGGTGTGCTGTAGTTATCACTTAGCCAGTATTCATGAGACTGGAACTAAAATTCTTTGGTTTAATTTGAGCTTTGTCTTTCTCCCTGATACTTAGGGTTTTCAAGATTTTTTTTTTTTTAAATATGAATCCTGACCAATAACTGTGGTTTTTTTAAATTATTCATTATTGAAGAGAGCTAAGCTTTATACCTTAACTGTGAGAATAATGCCAGTTTGGAGTTTCATTAATTCTTCTATCTGAAAAGTAATACACTGGATTTTTTGAACAGTAGAATATTTTACTCTAAAGTGGTGTGTATGAGTGAAGTATTTAAAAGGCATTCATCACTTTCCACTGCTAGCAAGTTCTTCACTCCGTGTTTTCAAAGAAAGGGAGAAAGAAAAAGTAAGGCTTAAAAAGTTGTTGTATTCATTCAAGTGAACCATTAGCTAGTTCAGTGAGAAGCATTATGTTTTCTTTTTTGAAAATACTGTTTAGTGCATATCCTTACAACATTTTTTTTCCTTCAAGTCCTTGTTTCTACCATATTGTAAGTAATTTTGCATCATTACAGAATTTCTTCATAAGAAGGTATGATATTACTGGATTTTGGAAAGAGTTAGAAGAAATCATTCACCAGTTAAGGATGAGGCTGTTTGTACTGAACCTTTTTTCATTTTAACAATACTTTTCTGTACGTGCTTTCATATGGCCCTTTTATTTCAACTTCTGAAAGTTAGTAATGAGTTAATTCTAGCTGTATTGAAAATCTGTCATGATACCTGTTTACAATAGTCAGCCAATGCTTATTAACTGCTTCTCACATTATGAAATTATTTAGATCTTTCAATACATTTCTAGGAGTCCCATTGCCGAAGGCAGATGATTGAAGAAAGGTATACGAAGTATAAAGAAATAGTGACTTCTATACAGCAACAGCTGGAAGATTCAAAACAGAGAGTCCAACAATTCAAGGTGTGTGTGTGTGTGTGTGTATGTACTCCACTTTTGTTTCCCAATTACTTTCAGTCAGCAATACGCCCTTATTCAATGTATACTAACTCCTAGTACAAGCACAGAGTAAAATCACACATAAATGTTTGTTTTATGCAGCTTTCATGGCTGATGTAAAATTTGATGACAGAAGTGTTGTCTTTATTGTTAAGTGCTGTGGATACTTTCCAAAAATCTTTGAAATTTCATGGAAAAGCATCTTATTATGTGTTACTACTCTGAAGTGTTTACCTGCTCTGTCAAATTGCAGTCTACAGCAATTTTTTGATTGGTTTGAGAATTTTTCCTTATCCTCTTATGTAAAAGACAAATATAGAAACCTTCCTCCTACATTGAAAAGGTGATTAATTTGTAGTTGGTGTATAGTGATTTTTCAGTAGTTGATCTTTGCATTCTTTATGAAAAGTACCGTACAATGCCTGTTTAATACATAAACGAAATCTAGGCAAACAGACCCTGAAAGGTCACTCAGCAGGCTGATGGCAGAGCTAAGCATAATTTCGTAACTCCTTGCAATACAGATCCTATAATGAGTTCACCTTTCTGATCGTTAACACGCTTCCTTTCTCTCCATACTAGCTGGTTCATTGTCATATCACTTCTCACTGTGGGGCATTGCGGTAGCAGCTTACTTCAGCAGAACTATGGTTTCTCATGGACCTGGTTGAAATAAGTGATCAGAACCAAACAGTCACACTAGGATTTCTACTGCTTATCATGGTCAAATCAAGATTCTTTGGCAATGAATCTTACCAGTGTTTCTTGCTCTTCTGGAAGAAAAAATTCAAAAGAAGAAACAGGGCAGATTCACTCTCAATCTGCTGCTAATGATAATCCTCTGTTTCTTGGATTTCTTTTGCCTTCACACAAGAGTTGCTAATTCAGTAGCCATTGAAATTTGGAAAACATTGAAAAGCTAAGTGGAATGCAATCAGCTGACAGTAGAATATAATATTGCACTAAGCTGACTGAGCTTACAGAGCTCGCATGATTTGAACTCTATATTCAGAATCCAGTATAAAGCTGATTCCAAAACAGTATTTCCTCTTTCTTTAGACAACAGGGCTTTTAATGGCTTCCATTTAGTCAAGCCTAATTGGGATTTTGCGTGACATGCAGTACTCTTTGCTGTCACGGCTGTTACAAATAGAACAGAATGTTCAAAACCAAGTAACAGACGGGTGCTAATCTGATTTCAGTGATCAGGCTTGCTTAGACTAAAAAAACTCTTTTTAATGCTTGGCTTTCTTACCCTCCCTTGGAACTAAATCAAATTCATTGTTGTTTAGGTTTTTTTTCTATTTTACTGTTTGCCAGTTGGGAGTGTCTAAAATTGAT
>NW_009709958.1:0-19855 GCF_000703405.1 Apaloderma vittatum | reverse complement strand
GCGTAGCTTGAGGACATCAAAGTTTGTTCTTTCTGGTAGTTTCGATCCATGCTCTGTACAGAACGTAGTGCTTCTGCTGTACAAAGTAGATATTTGGTAGATGATAAGAAAATGCATGGTTTCTTAAATGGAATTGTGTAAAATTTTTGCATTTACCATCTTGGATAAAATTACTTGTGGAATTAACCTTTCTTCTCAGTTACGATCTTCTTTCTAGCTTTTCTCGTAATATACTTCGAGCTTGCCAACGTTAATCTCAGACAGGCATTATCTAATCCCATGTCCTAGTCTCATTTCAAGGAGCAAAAATGAAGAAAATGTTGAATGTTCTCCTAAAAGCAATTATTTTTCTTCTTTTCTTCTGATTTCTTTTATCTCCACTCATGCTTGCCACTCCTCTGCAGTCTTGTCAGATGGCTGTAAAATACCTGTTGCTTAGAAGCCCGGGAAAATCATAATTGCTGTTGGCATGTGTTAAAATGTAAGCTTTGCAGTAATAAAGAGGCCAGAGTCTGGCAGAATACCATCAGGTACAACAGTTGTGATTTTTCAACTAAGATATGGCTGAGTGGTACTAGATAAAGAAGAAATGGGGTAAAAAGAAGGTAGATATATTTAAAAAATTTTAAAAAAATAAAATAAGTAATAGATAGTAACAACTAAAGCAAAATCAGAAGAGAAAGCTAGAGGAAACTAAAGATAAATGTTAGTATGGATAGATGCAAATATTTTAGGACAGTTTCCCTGCCATAAACTACTGACCTTCGAGTCAAACACAGTATGCAGATGTAATTGTACATGACGCATACGAGAAAAGACATATTTTGCAAGTTAAAATTTCTCTAAAGAGAAAGGCATTCTGTATTGCAGTCGCCTCGCTTCTTTAAAAGCTCTCTTATAAGACAGCATTTTTGGAAGCAGAATGAAAAGACAAAACCTTTTTTTATTCTTTAAAAGTTGTTACTGTGCTATGTACAATTTAGGTATTAAGTCTCTCATCAGCACATAAGGGGATTAATATGTGTAATTCTCATTAGTCTTAACAGGAGTAAATCCCTCTTCAGTGATGGGACAAAAGCTTATTGTATCTCTAAATTAATGTTGAATTTATTTTCTTTCCTGTTTAGTTCTCAAATCTTAGTATCAACATGAATGATAAAATGCCAAATGTTTTAACAAAATTCTCTGAGGCTCTTTATGATAAGAATTCAGTAGCAAAACTGAGTTTTTATGAACTGATGTATTTAGGCATTATTATCTCTTTTCCTTTCAAGAAACTGAGTAATTTGGATACCAAGTCAAGCTTTTAATCTTATTTTGGAAGGTATTGCAACTGAGGACTATTTGCTGCAGTGCTAATGAAGATTTACAGAGATTTTTGTATAATTGGCCTTTTAAAAATTATCTCCTTTTTTTAGCTTATAGACCAAATGATTTCACTCACCAATAAGATATGCTGTATGGATCTAGCCATAAATAGTTATAAGATATTATTTAATGTTTTAACAGAACAATGAAAAAGCAACTTCAGTTATTTCGATATGAGAAATCAGTGAAGTTAGTGCTTCCTCAGTGGCAAGGAAAATAATTTTAATTTTTATTACTATTTACTTGTGGAATTTAAGTAAATTGATGTGAACCATTCATTGATGAAGAATTCATCATTCACTGATGTCTGCCGTGCTGCTGTTCTTTGTCTTGAACCGTGGAAAGAGAGCTTTTCTACAACTTGTTGTAGTGACAAAAATTTGCAGTGCTCCAGTGCTTTTCTCAAGGCAAAGCAGGTGGTTTTTTTTGTGGAGATTTTGTAATGATGAAATGGGCATGGAATTCATAAGCAAATTAGTCTGAACCTAACTGCAGTACTGAGAATTAAAATTTAAATTTTCCAGCATGTGTGAAATCACAGCATATACCAGTATGTGTGGTACTGTATGTTCTTGTTGAAGTTTACAGTTGCTTTATATTAACAGTTAAAAATTATTTTTATTATGCTGCCTTAGGATGTGAAAATGGATGCTGAAATTTCCAATATAGAAGTGGTTGCTCCCTCTTCTAGCTGGCAAACTCAGACCAGCTTTTTGTCCAGCTCACTGCTCTCAGATTCAGGTTGTAAGTATTGTTTCACAGAAAAAAAAAATAAATCTTCAAGTAATATATTTTTCTCTTCTTAAAGCTGCTTTACTTAAGTAAGACACCTTAATTTTTGACAAAAGTAAAATTCTAGAACCATCTTAGGATGGTCTTGTGTTTTAGCTTTGTATTCTGGATAGATGCTTTTGTCTAGAAAGTACTGCATTACATTCCACTGCTAGTTGTTTGGGGTTTTTTAACTATGTTTTTAAAATATATTCTATTTTTCATACAAACTTATGGTAAAATAAAAGACTTGACTTGGATTCTGAATCTCTGCATGAAGAATCATAGCTGTGTAAGCTGTATATCTTTTCAGGGACCAGAGAGACATCCTCAGCCAAAGTTTCTTTCCCAGATCTTTCATTTGTACCTGTTATTCTCATGCTTGTAGAGCAGTTTAACAGTGAAAGTTGAATTCTCTAATTCTGCTTCTACTTCAGTAGTTGTTTTTAACTATTCTTTCTATCCACTAGTGTGTATACAACTTGTGGTCATGAAAGATCATGGGATCTCTTGATACAGCTAGGAATTGCTCAGTAAAAGACAAGACATTTGCATGAGTGTCTAACTAAAAGCTTTTTAAGGGCTTTTTTAAAAATTTTTTTGAGTGTATCTGCATACGGATATCAGAATACTTTTCTTCAGAAAGATATCAACTTCTATTTCTTTTCAATATAGCCAGTTTGTGTACTGGGAACTATTCCGTAAGTTTCATTCTATGTAATGGAAAGTCTTATTTCAGACTTCATTGCACCTTCAAACCTTTACATTTTAGAATGAGTGCTGCAATACATTACAGCTCACCAGAAAGTCCTAGCTGACCTGATGAGGTTAAAGATAATTGGCTTCTTTTCCTTTTAGAATCTGTGGGTTGTGGCTAATATCTTTTTGCAGAGCCCACTGAATAACAGTAGTGGGAACAAAGCTTAGGAGCAAATGCCTCCATCTCATCCGTGCTTCAGGAACAGTTTTCCCTTACTCAGAGTTGTTTTTCCATTTTTCCTAACCTCAACCATGTCAAAGTACAGCTCAGCCTAGTTGGGCTATAGAAAAGAAATAACCCATATATGTTGGACTAGGAGACCTCCAGCATTCTCTTCCAACCTCAACAACTCTGTGATTCCACTGCAGAAACTTGCTGAAATTTAAAGATGGAGCATAAACGTTTGTAAAATATTGCACTGTCTTTATATTGCTTAACCTGAGTGGAAGTTACTAGAACTTTGTTACTTTAGTACTTTTTAATTCATTTTAGACAGTTGTCAGAGAAACAAGATCCAAGTGATCTGAATACCTATCTGATGAACCAGTTCTGGGTATTTAGTTTCTCATTCAACCATGTTTTACCAACACTAGGCTTTCTGGAGGTGAAAAAACAAGTGATGAATGACTACTGATTCAGTGTTGATCATTATGAAATATTTGCAAAGTGTTCAGCATTGGCAGAAGGCTCCTTTTGAAACAATGTTCAGACATGGCTGAGGGACTTTTTATTGTCTTGCTTAAAACTTTTAGGAAGGTATTTTCCACACTAAAAATTAAGCTGATCTTTATGTTTCATATTTTCCAAATCCTAGAATGATGCCAAGAGTGTTTTTAGTTTTGTTCTTTTGCCCAGATGGTAAAGGGCTATTTTTAAAAATAGTATTTTTTTTTAAAGTAAAAAAAGCAAGAAAACAGTGAATGTTTCACTTTGTCCTATTTGTTTTTAAGGGAAAGGAGCTGCATACAAAAGTCGTTAGAGTTTTACTTTCTTGCTTGTATTCTATAAATATCCATTAGTCAAAATTTCTCAGGTTAAAACAGAGAAGTAGGCATAGAATATTTTTCCTACCCCTGATTTTATTTGGCTCTGATAGAATGCAGGTGGTATTCTTAATTTCTCACTTTGCTGATTCTTTTCCCTCAGATTTAGTGCTATTATGTGTTCTTCATGTGTAGTCAGTAAGGAGGAGAGCGGGTGCGCATTGAAGATGTTCGATGTCATTTTAGATGTCCTAGTGTATGCTTCTAGCATAGGTTTCCCATAAGTCCCATCTTTCACAGCCCTTAGTTGGATGTCTGTGGGAGCTTATAACACTAAGGTAAGTGAATTACTCAGTAGCCTTTGGTTAGTGACCGAATGTTTTACCTTTATGCTGAACCTGATCTTCACCAGTGAAGTGTATGCTTTGAAGTTGTTGCTATAGTTCTTGAGGGCAGTGAAAATTCTGCAGTAATGTTAACATGGTAATTGTCAGTGAGTGATAAATGATAAATTCAGCTTCTTCAGTCTTGTTAGTCACAGAAACACCATGAACTTTTAATTTCAGTAATGATATTAATTAGTTATGATTTGAGGCTTTGACAGTGAAGTATAATTTGAAGTCTTTTCCTCCCAAACCTCCTGTAGCTTTTAATAAATCTATGTAAAATTGTCATCACTTATTTTCTTTGATTAATGTGTCTCCTTCTTCAGAAACAGAAGAATGGACTTTTTTATTATTTACCTTTTAGAAAAGTTTGCAGGCCTTTGTGATTTAATGTTTCCCACTTCATCTCTCTAAAGTTCGTGAAGACTTACAGATTATAGAGTCAATAAGTAGTACTAGAATCCCTTCCTAATTGTGGGTCTTTTAAGAGTTGTTGAGAGCACCAGAGGGGAGAGCAGACACATTTGATATAATTTAATTTATCTGTGAGGAGGATCCTGGGTTTAAGTTTAAAAGTAATTGAAGAAAGAGGAACAAAAAGTATGAAAAAATAAATAAGGGAACAACAATCTTCTTCCATATATATATTTAGTTAGAAATTGCCAATGGAGCCAGCAGTTAAAAGGAAAAGTAATTAACATTAACATACTAGTTTATGTCTGGTCTTTGTGTTTCTGGTCTAATTTCTATGATTATAAAAGCTTTTCCACGACGAACTATTTTAAAGTTGCTGTGGGAATGAGCTTTTATTTCTATATCCATTTTCTTAGAAAGGAAGAAGTTTAACTGAGAAAATAATTTATACAAGGAAACATTCATTAGATGTGGTTTGCGGCCTGTATTATTGTCAGACCAGAACTGCTAGTCTGAAGAATCACTATTAGTTGTTATCTAAAGAATAATCCTCAGAAATTGTTTTTCATGGCTACTGTATTCTTCTTACATTTTGTATTGCAAATGTCCCTAGAGTTACACATGTTTTGCATTAGCTTTGTGAATTGGACCTTAAAGGTTTTATCCTGGATGGTTTCCCAAAAGCCATACGCCTTTCAGGGTTTCTATTGTTGAGAATATATGTTCCAGGGCTTCATATGCTGTGACTTAACAGAGGAGAAAATAGCCACTGGTTTTCCCAGCTTCTGTAACTGTGATCACAGTCTTCTCTGACCCTTTGGCTCTGGTGTGATACACAACACTCTTGTGTCAACATGGTATATAATGGGAATGATATCATGGTTGAATAAAACAAGTTGTCCTGAGTGTTGATTCTAGCATCGTAGCAATGAACTCCTGCAACGTAGGCTGGTGTCTGTCTATCCCTCTCTGTGTGCTTTTTCAGAAGTTCTTAAGACAGTTTGTATTGACATTTATAAATAAGTGACTTAGAAGTAAAAAGATGCTGTGCTGCAAGACACTATTCTAGAACAAAACCTTCAAAGGCCGCTTAAGGATAAGAACCTGGAATGATTGGAAACTTGACATCACTTTGAAAAATGCAAATAAGTTTAGTTTAGCAATGATTTTTCATTGATTTTTCACTTTGAATACTGACCACAGGAGGTACCATTGAAATAGTGTACAGAAGTGTATTTTTTGACCAATACTGAAAACCTTATGCTGAAAAATGATAACTCACTGTTCTGCTAATGTCCTAAACAGTGATTTTATTCTCTTTGTGAAACAGAAAATGTCTCACTTCTCCTAATCAAACTGCGAAGACTTGCTCCCTATAAAATAGGTATTGGTTATATACTGCTGCAATTTTACTGGACTATTGAAAAATTGCACTCTGGGTATTAATTGCAAACAATCAGGAAGGACCTCTTTTCTTACACCCTTATGATATAAAGAAAGCCATTAGAAGAAGGGTGTATTGTATAAGTTGATATGAACTTTTTTCTCCTTAATTCCTGCCTTTTGTTAAATGATTGCTAGATGTTTGGGTATTTGGATTTTTTTGCTCCAGGACTTCATCGTAAGATATTCTATCAATTAATATTGTCTGGATTTTGATGCAATGTAGTGTATTTAGAAATAAACATTATATATGCACCCTGCTGTGAAGGTATATACACAATGTGGCATCCTATCAACACCTGTTCTGTGTCACTTGTTGACTTTAGTCCATGCTATTGTTGACCTTAGTCCATGCACTTCAGGAATTTTCTGAGTGGGTTGTTTTGTCTTACACGAAAAAAAATGCTGGAAAATTAAATGGAAAATGAATGTTAGTAGAATTATCAAATTTTAAAAAAATGCAATTTACATTTCTTCTGTATATGAAAAGTTTTGGCCATACCTGTGTTATACAGTATTAAAGCCTATTGTTTCTCTAGGAATATGTCAGTTTCTCGACTCATAGCATTATGAACACTGAATATTTATAAATACTGTATTACTTACTGTGTAAATTGTAATATTGTATAATGAAATATGTTTCATATAAGCATTAACAGTCAGCAAAATGTACATGTTTCTCTGAAGATGTTTACTTACTTATTTTTTCTGACTGATTTCTAGCACTTATGAGAAGAATGGCTCCTTTTGATACAAGTGACACAAAGGAAGATTCCATTAATGTTGCTGTCAGTGAAATGAAGCTGCAAGCAGAAAGAGGCAAGCAGTAGAACAGTTTACAAAAACACACCGGTTTTCTCTGTGGTAAATTCCATTACACTCTTTTTGGATTTTGAACAGTAGTAATTCCATCTGCTATAGGAGTGATGCACCCTTAATGATTCAGCTATTGCCAAACACTTAAATGAAAGAGCAGCAAGAGTGAGTTTAATGAACTCTTGTGATAATTTATGTAACTTGTACACAAAAGGTTTTCTAGGTTTATGCTATTCTCATGTATTTTTTTCTCCAATCCTCCTAAGCTAAATTTATTGTGTTCCTGAAATATCATGAAATGAAAGACTGGTGATGTTAATCTTTGTTAAGAGATTATTTACCCTTGTACAGGAATTGTTCTGACATTTGTTTTTTTTAACATTTAGTAACATTAATAATGAAAAAATATTCAGAAATTGTGTTGTGCAGACACATTTCTGATTTTAAGTTCTTCAGTTTGCTACAATCTTTAAGAAAGAAGTGATAATATTAAGCAAAACTGAATTTCTTCAAAAGTAGTGGAAATTCATATCATGATTTCAGGTTCAGCATATATCTGTTACAAGCAGTTTAAAATTATTCTTCTGACCAGAACAGTTTTATCAGATGCCCTCTGGTAAGGCACTTAACAGCACCTGGATCTCACTCGTCTGTATTAAGCATGTTAAAAGGCATTACTGTGTGATAATTTTAATAGCAGGGTTTTAATGATCATTTATTTATTCTCTTGTGTTCTATATTAGAAGAGATGTGTCATATTGATTTTAAAATGTAATGGAATTACAATATTGCACAATTGTATTTGTTCAGATATCTCTATTCTAAACAAAAAGGGATACAATTCAGCATAGCTGTGGTCTCAAATAGCACATCACAGCAGAATTTTCTGCTGTCAAAAAAATGCGAGCATTTCTGATGGTCCTGGATTTATTGCCTTCTCTAGTGCTTCTGATTGAATCACTCCTAATGTGCCTTAAAAAAATAGCCAAATCTATCAGAGTACTGTAGCAAAAAGAACACCATTGAAACCCTTTTGATTTGTGGGCTTTGATATTTTAGGAAGTGTTTAAAAAATAGCTGGATGTGGCACTTCAGGAAGGGGTTTCATGTTGTGGTGGTGTAGGGCTGTAGGTTGGACTTGATCTTAAGGTCCTTTCCAGCCTTGATGTCTCCATGATTCTATGATTGTCTGCAACACCGTCTTTTTCTAGCACTGTAGATGCCTCAGACATATTTTGCAGGTCACTATGTGCTGCCTGAAAATGGGACTGTCCAGTCCCAGTGGGTTCTCTGGACAGTGCACTTTATTGACAAACCCCTTGTACTCAGCCTGTTTCAAAGAGAACATCTTGCTGAAAAAATCAAAATCAGACAAGGAGAAAAAACCCTAGAATTAATTTTCATTTTCTGTACACTTCAAATTTTAAGGGTTTCTAATTTGGTTTAAAAAGTTTTCTTTGTCTTTCATATGTGTATAATACTATGCATTGTAGTGCTGGCATTAGCTTTTTGCAGACTTCTGACAGGTCTGCTCATTCAGAAGGTCGAGAAAGCAAAACAGGCACATCCATCTCTTCTGATCTCAGCACCAAATACAGGACTAAGACAAAAATATAAAACAAATAAACTTCTACTCTGGAGAAGGCAAGACAAATAGCAACCTGTTTGTGTCATGGTCTACAAAGATTGTGAATGTCGTGAAGCAGTATTTAGTTCAAGCCATGGTTACCATAGACTAAGCTTATTCTAAGTGTATCCCACATTTGTAATTTTTTTAAATTAGATCAGAGCACAGCTGGAAATATGGCTTTTAAAATATTTTAGCTCTTTTATCTGGAACATTAAAAACTTGCAAACTAAAATGTCCCAGCTTGCAGACTTTATGGTACCTACAAATTACGGCTAAAAATGTAGACAGATCATTTTAAAATATATTATAAAACAGTAAATCACCCTCTCAAAATACCTCATGTTGTAATGAGGTCTGATGCATGGATTGTATGCCCAGTCCTCTTTACTGAAGTTGAAACAATTTTTGAGGTAAAGCACCTCTTAGTAATGGATGGGGCTTTAAGGGTCTCAAATGAGTAGTAATACACAGAAAAATGTCCTCCTTTTTTCCTAAGAAATTTGTAAAAATCTCTATACTGATTGCAACTACCATTTTATATATTTATACATTTTATCCTCACTTATAACAGAAAGCTGAAGTATGTTTCCTTAAAATAGTATCACTACTGCTTTATAGTGTTAGAAAACTAAAGATCAGCAGTCTGAACTCCCTCATTATTACACTAAGTATTGAGTCATTTGTTGTACAATGTAGAACAGAAATGACTACTAGGTGAATAATTTTGGCTTTAAATCTTTAAATATCCTCAGTGCTTAGTATATTTCCTTTTTGGCCATGTGACTGGATTTTCAGCAGAGTTTTACATCCTTTTTAAAATTATCTGAAAGAACTAGGGGAACAGAATGGAAGAAGTCAAACCACACACAAAAAAAAAAAAAAAAAGAATTTTTTGCAATGGGCAGACTTATGGACTCCAAAGCCAGGAAATTCTTTTTTAAATTTGGGGTGGCAGTCCAGATAGCATGTCCTATTTGCCTCTCTTCAACCTTTGATAGAAGCTCATATTACAAAATGAATTTTGTTTCCTTTTTACTGAAGGCTAAAGTTCCATTTATGACATTATGTGAAACTGTCCCTTTGTGGTTTAAGAAATAATATTTTTTCCATATTGGCCTGAAATAATATTCCACTGACCAGTCTCAGTTTTTAAAGTAGAAAACCAGATAATTTTTTAATAAAGCATTTTGTATATTTCAGATCTTAAAAATTAATGTTCCTTCTGGTAATCAGATCTTTTCTACTTTAACCCTTTAATGACCCGTCTTTTGATTCTTGCCCCAAGCAGTAGTTTCCAATAATCCAAAAATACGATATCACACTTATACGTGGTGGCTTCTTTGCTCCATTCAACATTTGGCATATCAAGTAACTTTGTATGTATGTTCTTTAAATACTAGGCATCCATTTTTAAATGCTGTTCTGAAATACATTGGTTCAATATTGTGCTTTCAGAAATCCACTGGCTCTTTGTTTCAGCATCAAATAATTGTTACTTCAATGATCTTTCAATTTAATATCCTTTGGTTCCTTAATGTTTTACAGACTTAAGAGTACTTATTTTTAATTACATTTGAGATGGTATTTACTAAATAATTCAAATTAAATTATTTTATTATATAATTATCTCATCCTAAGAAGAAACTTAAAAATGAAACTTAGCCCTGGATAAAAAAAAAATGAAATTTTACACTGTAAACCAAAGCAATTTTCTCATATTTTCTCATATTTACTTCTCAAATGTTTCATGGAAGCCAGTTTTCAGTGATGGTGAAAGTACTACTTGGCTATTCAGACCCTCAGCCACATTTTTATTAGCTATCCCAGCAAAATAAATAAAAAAGGTATATTAGGGTATATTTCCTTAGAACAAAGGAAATAATATTCACAGAATCACAGAATGTTAGAGGTTGGAAGGGACCTCAAAAGATCATCTAGTCCAGCCCCTCTGCCAGAGTAGGATCCCCTACAGTAGGTCACACAGGAATGCGTCCAGGCAGGTTTTGAATGTCTCCAAAGAAGGAGACTCCACAACCTCCCTGGGCAGCCTGTGCCAGTGCTCTGTCACCCTCACAGTGAAAAAGTTTTTTCTAATGCTTTTGTGGAACCTCCTATGCTCCAGCGTGCACCCATTGCCTCATGTCGTACCACTGGTCATCAGTGAGAAGAGCCTGGTTCCGTCCTCCTGCCACTCACCCTTTACATATTTATACACATTGATGAGGTCACCTCTCAGCTTCCTCTTCTCCGAGCTAAAGACACCCAGCTCCTTCAGCCTTTCCTCAACAGGTCAGTCCCCAACCTGTACTGGCACATGGGGTTGTTCTTTCCCAGGTGCAAGACTCTACACTTGCCCTTGTTGAATTTCCTAAGATTTCTCCCCACCCAGCCCTCCAGCCTGTCCAGGTCTCTCTGAATGACAGCACAGCCTGCTGGTGTGTCAGCCACTCTGTCCAGTTTTGTGTCATCAGCAAACTCACTGACAGTGCACTCTGTTCCCTCATCCAGGTCATTGATGAATATATTGAACAGCACTGGCCTCAGTACTGACCCCTGAGGGACTCCACTAGACACAGGCCTCCAACTGGACTCTGTCCCATTGACCACAACTCTCTGACTGCTTTCCTTCAACCAGCTCACCACCCACCTCACTACTTGGTCACCCAGACCACACTTCCTGTATTTAGCTTCGAGGATGCTGTGGGAGATGGTGTCAGATGCTTTACTGAAATCCAGATAGACCACGTCCATTGCACAGCCACCATCCATCCACCTGGTTATGTCCTCATAAAAGGCTATCAGGTTGGTCAAACATGACTTCCCCTTGGCAAAGCCATACTGACTGCTCCTAATGACCCTCTTATCATTGATATGCCTACAGACAGCGCTAAGGATAAGTTGCTCCATCACCTTTCCAGGGATGGAGGTGAGGCTGACTGGTCTGTAGTTACCTGAGTGCTCCTTCTTGCCCTTTTTGAAGACTGGAGTGACATCTGCTTTCCTCCAGCCCTCAGGCACCTCTCCTGTTGCCCAAGACTTACCAAAGATGATGGAGAGTGGCCTAGTAATGACTTCTGCTGGCTCCATCAGCACCCGTGGGTGCATCCCATCAGGGCCCATGGACTTGTGGATGTCCAGATTGCCTATTCTACAGTCCAGTTCTGAGCTAAGGAACCTATACCCTGAAAGTAAGCAAGTAAGTGTTCTTGTAACATTGGTACCATTTTTATGGCTAAAAATGAGTGCTATGAAATCTGAATACATTCTTATAGCTACAACACATGAAAGAATTTACTTATTAATTTATGTGGGACTGCTTTTTACAGTCCAATTTTACCATGGCTCTGTTGAAGTCTTCGTGTTTGATGTGTGTTAGCAACATATCTCTGTCTCTCTAAGCTCTGTCTTCTCCTGACGGAAGTAATTGATACTAGCGTGAGCTGTAGGCAAATATCTGGGGATGCAGCCTTGTGAAAAATGGGTGTTCAGGAGGACATCATACAAATTCCTGTTTTGATCTAATTGTAGAATTTTAGAAGCAAATGCAGAGAAAAACTAGTAGTAGAAGGAATGGAAAGCAGCTCATAATAAAATTAAAATTTCAGAACACTTATTCTTGGTGCCTTAATTTTGAAACTGCTATAGAGCTAATATTTACATCTAAATAATAATGATCCTTAAATGAGATTCCATCTTGGATAATATTTTTTGCCATACTAAAGTGCTTTCTACTCTAGCACAACTCAACTCTTTGCTGTAAGCATGTCTAGGCTGTTGTGAGTATGAATTGGTTTGCTTTTCTAGGTAAAGAACTAAATTAGAATTTAAATCTGAAAAACATTTGGTTGGGGTTTTTTTCTTTTTTTTTGCTGGTGTTTACAAAAGTACAGCAGGGCAGACTCTAAACCTTGGTCTTTCAAAAATTTGGAAACTAATTCCTCTGGGAATGTTGACAACGAAAATGAGGGAGATTGCTGTAGTTAAAATACAGCAACATCCAGCATTTATCAATTGTATCATTTGTCCCAAAAGCAATAGCTCTCATGTTTCTGAAGCTAAAATTGCACGTCTGCCATTTCTCAGACTGTAAGAATGTGGTTTTGTTTTCTTTTGCGTTAATCGTGGCAAAATCTGTAATGCCGTGACCCTTGAGAAAATATGCAGTGATGATATTTTTTAAATTTCTAGTCATTTTATTTAGGTACCTATTTGATGTTTTTTGGAACTAAATATTTTTGGAACCCAACTGTTAACATGTTTTCATAATAGGAGTACATTTAAATACAAGAACTGCATAAAGAGCTCTCTTTTAGGATAATCCTACTATCTTTATTTAGCGACTGAATAGGTATTTCGCTTGAAGTAAGTATAGCCATTGCTCCTGAGTTTGCCTCTCATTTCCATCTGTCTTCAGACCAGAGTTGTTCTGATCTTAACCTGCTTTTCACATCTGCCATCTACAGTGCAGCAGTGTGTCAGAAGACATGCTGTCATTTCTTCACTTACCCTGTGTTAATAATTTTGGTAGTTGATATGCCCAGGGAATGACATGAATTTTGAAGGCAATTGTGTCTTACAACATAATCTTTTTTTCTGCCATGCTTATTTGCTTACCGAAGTAAAACCTACTTGGTAAACTGACTAACACCAGATCAAATGCTGCCTGATTAGAAAGACTATCCCACAGGCCAAAGTAAATGTGTCTTACTACATTTCTCTAGGTTTTCTAAATTCAACCATTCATTCTACTATCAGTTTTTAGAAGAAAATAGTAAAGGATAGACTTTGCTGCAATAACCCTGACATAATATTGATTCCAGTCAGAAAAAGAGGCTACAACTAGTTTAGATCTAAGCACTCAGTCTAGAAGCAAAGTGTATTTCTTCAGTGTGTCGATATCAAATTACCATCAGTAGAAACAGTTGCTGAGAACATATTTCTGAGAAGCGATACTGAAATTTGCTAAAGATGATTGCATAGTATCATTCTGCAAATGTGGATTTCAGAGTCACTCACATTGTTAAACAAGCATTGAACTGGGAAGCTGGCTCAGTTTATGTTCTGGCATTAGGCTCTTCACAGAAGATACCGGTGACCCACTTGTGTACTTAGTGTGGAAAATGGTGAAGATGAGCTGTGTTTTGCTGATGGCCAAGACAACAATTTGCATCTGTGGCATAAGCTAATTGGTGCACAGAGCTCAATGAGTGCACTGCTTTTAATAAGGCTTTCACTGCTGGGTGCAGCACTTACAACACAATTTCATCCAAATGGCTGCAATCATGAAGACATCATGTAGCTGGCAGATTTTTTTCGTTGTATGTTTTAACTTAACAGAATGTCAATAAGTCTATCAGAAACCATGGAGTTCATAGAATCATAGAATATGTTGGGTTGGAAGGGACCTTTAGAGGTTGTCTAGACCCACCTCACTGTAATGAGCAGGGACATCTTTAACTAGATCAAGTTGCCTGACCTTGGATGTCTCCAGGGATGGGGCCTCTGCCTCTTGGATTCGTTATTTTGTCTTCAATGGAGAGGTCTCCAGTGTAGTCATAAAGCTAGAAAATGCAGAAACCTTAGCCCGTGTGAGCAATATATCAGCGATGAGGCTCACTAGCTACACAGAGTGAGTCTATTAGCATGTTATTCATTGATTAGTTAGAAGTGTGTAAACTAACAAAAGACTAATCAACAGAAGTTTTAAGAAGTGAGACAAATTACTCTTACTTGGTAGATAAAAAACATTCTATGAAAACTGAAAAATCAAGTATCAAAGTCACAAACCACTTTATTTTTCCAGAATGCAAGCAATTTCTTAAACATCACTAGAGTGACAGCCTTTTGTAGACTATCTCTGAAGCCCCTGAAGATACTAATCAACAGACATCAATCCCACTTGATGTCATCTCTTATTGTGAGAGATGGGCTCACTTTGAATTAGACTTAATTATGTCCCACACTTTGGGAAATTCTGTAACACGTTGATGCCAATATTGCTGTAATAACCAGAACTACTGCAGTTTCATTCAAACTTGATTCCTCGAATGTAAAGGTGTGTTCAGATATTTTTAGTAGGTAGGTAGACACCCTGTGTAGTCCTGTTCACTTAATTACATATTTTTCTTATAGACATGCATAAACGTGTTCATACGCTGTAAAACTTTACTGGCCAAAAAGAAAATTAATCCTCTATGCTTGCAAATCCTGACTACACTAAAGCTAGCAGAGGCCTTATCAGTAATATCACTAGAGTTGCGATTTCACACTGAGTCTGAATAAAGAGGGGAGAAATATTTTCTCAACTAATGTTTACACTGAATTTGGGATGTCTGCAAGACTACAATATGTACTGGTCTGGTGAGCTCAATGTCCCTGACATCTAAATACCAATATCATTGATAGAAGTTGTGGGTTTCTTTCTTAACAAAAGACTCAGAAAATTAGTTTTGACTATTTGTTAGACATTCTCTAACAAATCCTTTTTTCTTTTTCCCTTGATATTTTTGTTCCAAGATAGCTTCCCAAGGTGTTTCCATTCCAGTTTTTCCATCATCTGCCATCTTCAGAGGGGGAATACTGTCTTAAGAATTACATAATTAACTAAAAAAAAATATAGAAACCTAGAATTATTTAGGTTGGAAAAGACACTTAAGATTATCAAGTCCAGCCAAACTACTGCTTGACTATTACTTTCTGTGAATCGCATAGATGCAAATAAAACTAACTCTATAGCTTGCATTTTCAGAACACTTCTTGCAGGTTTAGGAACAAAGCATTGTAGAAGTATAAAGTGAGGAGCCTGCTACCGTGTTGTTACTCCAAAGCACAGGTCCTCATCAACCTGTGAAGACTGTGGTAGCTAGATACATGCATGAGGTCTGACTCAGGTGTCGCACGAGCACGTCACATATTGTCGTGTGGCTGCACTGGCTTCAGATTGTCTATGCCTGTTTTACACCAATACGCAGCCAGAATCAAATTTCATATATAAAGCAATAGTACTAATCAGTGCTGAGATCACGTCAGGTGGTTAAAGGACAAAGTATGTGAAAGCTGTCTATTGTGCTATGAGGATGTTGCTGCAAACTGATATTTTGAAACAAAGTCTGCAAGTGTGTTTAAGTTTGGGTAACAACCTGCCTGAAAAGTTCATGTTTAATGTCAACGTTTATACCCACTTTCTGCAATCAGAATATAAAATGTTAGCCAGTGAGGCGGTAACAAAAATATCAAACTTTGTTCCTTTTTGCTGACTTGGGACTCCAGCTATTCCTGAAATCAAGGTCGCAAGTGTTTATTACATCTCAGGAGGTAGTTAGTACCTTTGCAGGATCAAAGTTGCTAGCTGTACTCATAATTTAAAGTGTAACATGAAATGTTGTCATTTTTGTAAGCTAACAAAATAAATTATTTTTCCAAGCAGTCCATAGCATCTGTATTCCTTTGCCTAATACTGCCAAACTTTTGTAAAGGCCTGGTTTATGTAACTGATCTTTTCTGGTTTTTGTGAAGTACAGATGTGTGATGTGGATTTATGTTGACTGATTTTGCTTTTTAACTTGCCTCTACGAACAAAAATATACTCTAGGATTTTTTCTTATTATATTCCTTCTACTATAAAACTTGTTTAAAAACTAAGATGGTAATTTCATGGTAAGAATCAGTAGTTTTCTTCAAAAGTGTGTGTTTAAAACACTTATTTAGGTAAAAACTTCATTTAACATTGTGGACCAAAAGTAAAAAAAAAAAATCTCTCAACATATTACAGTGTTACAGAAGGGGTGAGTCTTTATATTAGCTGTAATCAGTGGGTGTTTCCAGAGGTGTCCTTAAATGGGACAAAGCTGTTGTGGCTATATCATCTTATGGAGTGTGAATGAGATTCAATTCATGGAACATGGGTGTGGATGGAGTACGTGCCTTCATCTAAGTGAACCTGCCTTTGTAGTCAACATAGTTCATCTCGCCCCAGAATAAACACACAGGGTTTGATCAAACAAATTGCAATTTTAGCTATATTGTCTGAGTCTCTTTTTAGTAAAAAGGGAAACCAGACAGCTACTGTAGATGCATATACCTGAATTCTAAGCACAAGTCAGGTGGGGTTCGACACACCCACCTGCAGGATGGGGTCTATCCATGTGTGCTTCATCTGAATTCAAGGGTAAGTTCTTTATTACCTTAAATAATACACATCACTGTAGTCAGCGGAATGGGATGCAGTGAAACATTGAGCTGATTGAGCTGTTCAGTATTTAATGGAACAAAAATAATTGTTGCTGGAAGGTTCCACAGAGCTAAATTTCTATGGAAGCCTTTTGCAGAAAAGCAAAGTTTTGTGTTATCTCTGAAAATACAAAGTAGAACAAAAATATAAAATAATATGTGTTGCATTGTTCCATATAAAGGAGATTTCTTACTCCAGTTTCTCATGATGAGATGGCCAAACTACAGTTTCTTTATATCCTGAGAAATCACTCATTGAGAATTCAATTCTCAACTATATATTCCCTTGCCTGCTGGAGTTAAGAAGTTTTGCAAGTCTCGTACATAGTTTTGTCATCTGCACTTGGCAAACATCTTTTTCCCTTCTCAGACCATATTTTCACTGACCTCGGTGTCTGCTGAGTTTGTTCTCTCACATATTCTCATTCTTCTTTTCCGGCTGCTGTTGTGCAAGCTTTTTCCCCTTCTTAAACATGTTATCCCAGAGGCACTACCACCATCGCTGATGGGCTCAGCCTTGGCCTGTGGCAGGTCTGTCTTGGAGCTGGCTGGCATTGACTCCATTGGACATGGGGGAAGCTTCAAGCAACTTCTCACAGAAGCCGCCCTTGTAGCTGCCCCCCCAACCTTGCCTTGCAAACCCAATACACATCAGCGTGTTTGTTCTAATTTTACCTGTAACACAAGGTCAGTAAGGTTGAAAAAGCAGCTGATACTTGACAATGTCCTGTAGCTATTCCAACAGAAATCATAAGCTTGGAAGTTTTCGTATACATAAGCAATACGTGAATAGGAGTAGTCAGTGATCCACAGAAACAGTATCAAGAATGAATTTTACTGTGAACGTTTTATATTTTGTTAGAGCAGACATTTTTCAGAAATATTTTGAATGCATTCTTGCTTTAAAAAAATAAATTATGCTTGAAAGGAACATTTATAAATGACATTAAATAATTATATCTTTTCATTGGATGTGAAAAAGTGATCTTTAACTCTGGCTATTGCTACTCCACTGCTAAACCCATTTTCTGGGGTTTTAGAGATAAGTTGGCCTAAACCATATTAATTTATAACAGCTCTCAGCTGAGATTATTTCTAAAAAAAAGCATAAGGATTTTGGCCATCGCTTTTCTTGGTAGGCTTTTCAACAGTTTTTGCCAGCTTCCAATAGAGGGGCAGAGTTACCTCCCTTGATCTGCTGGCCATGCTTCTTTCGATGCAGCCCAGAATGCAGATGGCCTTCTACAGATGGCTGCAAGCACATATTGCTGGTTCATGTCCAGCTTTTCATCCACCAGTATTCCCAAGGCCTACTCCTTTTGGCTCCTTCTTCCGCTCACCTGTATTGATAGCAGCTATTGCCCCAATCTAGGTGCAGGACTTTCCACTTGCCCTTGTTGAACCTTATGAGGTTCAAATGGATCCACTCCTTGTGCTTGTCCAGGTTCCTCTGGATAGCATCCCATCCCTCAGGTGTGTTAACTGCACTACTCAGCCAGGTGTTGTCTGCAAAAATTTCTTATCCACCAAATAACCTACCCATCAGATCCATATCTCTCCAGAGAGAGGGCCCTGTTTCAAAGGACTTACAGAATTCCAGATAGAGGACATCTGTAGCTTTTCCCTTTCTGCTGAGGTAGTCACTCCATCACAGAAGGCCACTAAGTCAAGGCTTGCCCTTGGAGAACTCATACTGGCTGTCTCGAATCACCTCCTGGTCCACCATGTGCCATAGCAGAGTTTCTAGGAAGATCTATTCCATCATCTTCCCAGGCACAGAGGTGAGGTTGACAGGTCAGTAGTTCCTGGGGGCTCTTCCTTTCTACCCTTTTTAAAGATGGGTGTAATGTTTCCCTTCTTCCAGTCACCAAGTCCTTCACCTGACTGCCATGACTTTTCAAATAGCATGGAAAGTGGCTTGGTAACTACATCATCCAGTTCCTTTGGGGCTCTCGGATGCATCTCCTCAAGCCCCATAGACTTGTGTATGTTCAAGTTCCTCAGGTGGTCACAAACCTGATCCTCTCTTACAGCAGGAGGGACTTTGCTTCTCCAGTCCTTGCCTTGAGGTGCATCCACACTGGAGGTGTAGGAAGAGAGGTTCCCAGTGAAGACTGAGGCATTAAAAGGCTCCTATTACTTCAGGAGCACCTGGCTCATCTCTGTAAGACTCCAAGTGTGGTCCTATGTCCCCAGTGTGTCTCAGAGCAAGAAGCTGAGGGCTCTTCCTAGCACCCCATCCCTCAAACCTTGGCATCTCACCACATCACTTGTCATGGGCGACCTTGATATTATCCCCTTCTCCCCTCAAGTCCAGATTAAAGCTCTGTCACTCAGCCTCAGTTGCCTGTGAGCAAAGACGCTCTCCCTGCTTTGAGAAAGATTAATCCCATCTGACACTAGCAGGCCTGGTGTTGTGTAGACCATCCCATTATCGAACAACTCAAAATTCTGGCAGTGACACCAGCCACAAAGTATTGCATTTCTACTGTAAGGCACAAAGCCAGAGGAAACCTTGGTTCATTAATTCCAGAACTACTTTGATTTCTTATACTAGTTTCCCTAAGATGAGTTTGTAGTTGGTAATCTGTGAGTAAGAATATATTTTCAAGTAGTTCTAAAGCAAGGGGGAAAATTACTACCCAAACAAACTATTTTTTTCAAAAACTTCCCACTGCTTCTGAAGGTCAAATTTCAAGTACAAATCCATTCTGCTTTGGTTTGGTTTGTTGTTGGTTGTTTTTCTTAATGCAATGTAATGTAATATGCTGATATTTTTACCTTGCAGTGGAAGAATTGCTTAAACTCTAAGATACTGAGTTTTGCTAGATTTTTTAAAAGAAGTACATCTTTTAAAAAAATGTTATGGATGTCCCCTATATATCTTGTAACTTCTAAAATATTGTACATTTACCTTGCTTTTATAAATTTCTTTAATGATGTTTATTTCAATCTATTTCTGTTTATTTCAAAATTTTAATGATGTTTCTTATTTTCATCTGCAGCTTCAAATGAGCATGAGAGCAAAGCAGATTACATTTTAAAATATTTTAAA
>NW_009709957.1:10307-13918 GCF_000703405.1 Apaloderma vittatum | reverse complement strand
AAGGGCCTCAGAAACAGTCGTGTATTTGGCAGGAGTGGTATCCACGTACTGTTTCCCTGCTCTCCCAGGTGACAACGGGCGCTTGACAGCGCGCCTGTTCCCCGGCTGCTCCAAAGGCAGCGAAAAGGCACCGTTCAGTCTGTACTTCTGGGTCAGTAGGACGTTCTCGGTATCAGTAAATGCAGATCCCGCCGTTGCATTTTAATTGGACTAGCGTTTGCAAGAAGAAAGGGGAAATGCAAATTTAGAGTTAAAACAGAGCCGCGGTTTTGAGCCACGAGCTTCTGTTAATGCATGTAATTAAACTACTAAGTGATTGTTCGTTCCCTGTAGAGTTGGAAGTGTCATTCAACGCCGTAGCTTTCAAGTGCTACCAGTATTCATGGTTATAAATAATACAGCTGATGGAGATAAGGCGTGCTGTAATATGGAGAGTTAAGATAATGTTTGTCTTAATGTAGTCGGACGTGAATTTAATCATCTGGTTAACGCAGGGACTAGAGCGAAGGAACCAATTCAAGAATCAGGTTGAGCAGCACCTGACTGCTGGTGGACAGTCATTAAAAAATAGGTTTTGGTGACCTTTGTTTTTAACAAATCCTGACATTTTAGTACATCGCTTAAAAAAATTGCTGGGCTTGTCATGTAACTGATATCTCCTCAAATGGTTGAACATCTTGAGACCAAGAAGACTGAAGATGGCAACCGAATCTTTGGTCTGGAAAACATTCAAGTGGAAGCCCATAAAATAGTATTTTTCGCTTTTTGGAGAAATGCAACTTCTGGGTGTCTTCAAAACGTGTTTATAATTTGTTCTAATTTGTGGGCAGTAAAATCAGATTAAAGCTGAAAGGTATAAGCTTTTCATATTGGCTGAGTTTTGCTGTTGCCGAGCTGGAAAATAGGACGAAACCACTGTGTGATCTCATGGTAATCCCAGATTGTTTGACCTTCCTGTTGCGACTCTGAGCAGGTACCTGGGTGACTAACAGGGTTTTCTGTAGAAGAAGGTTATCACAGACACACATGAAAGTGAGGTATCTGAGTTCAGGACTCCTGAGCTGGTCTCCTCTACGCTCTGATCTTTTTTTGACTGACACAACGTTACGTTGACTTTTGGTTTTCAACCAATGTCAGTTTTCTCGGACGGTAATTACGACATCACGCGATTTTTAAGGCTCGAAGCGATTGATGGGAGTCGGACAGGAGAATTCCATCGTGCGCTTCGATACATTTGCCTTGACGGCAAAATCAGCGGCTTCTTGGCATCTAAATGACTTATTTTGCACCCGTCGGACCCCGATTATTCATAGTGGCAGTGGGTTTGTGAGACGGTGGATGGATGGATCCTGGAGATGCCATTAGCTTTAATAACAGGGAGCTTCTACAACAAAGGCATATGCTACTGAAATCAATTACTGTTCTCGTAAACCGTGTTAGCAGCTAACTTGTGTAACCTTGTAGACTGAATGTGTGTGGACGGGATCTTATTAAGATTCATTGTTTGTAATTCACACAGCAGCTGTTCCCACAAGGAAAGCGTGTTTAATGGAGCTCAGGTGAAGCAAAAAAAAAAAGAAAAAATGAAGTGAATTCCAGGGTTTTCTGATTACTTGTTATATTATTTGCTGTGAAAAAGTACTCAGCTTTTCTCTAATACCACATAAATTGGGCAAGGTTACGAGAAAGGTTATTTTAGGGTATGAAAGGTCCATGTATGTTTATGAGCCTCCAGATCATTAAAGTCTCAGCTGATCTGAATTGGCCTTTTTTAATTATTATTACAATTAAACCACTACGCTCGTCTCTCACGTCCTGTTTATCGTCTACACACACAAATATAAAATTTTACCTCAGCATCCATCTTTATTATTTTTATTAAATGCTCATTGGCTTATGGTCTTTAGCAGGAGGAGAGAAAACTTTGGAGCTCAAAGGAAATTGGCTTGGAAGTCGTGTGTGCTTCCACTTGGGATATTCACGCGCCGCGTCCTCCAGGTACTCGCAAGGACTGGAAATCCGTCAGGGTCCTTTCTCTCGAGGTCGTCGTTGACCTCTAACTTCACAACGCGTTACGAGACGTCGATTTAAGCTGCTTACTCGAGCTGCTGGGAAGCCTCCTGTCGACTCCAGCGCTGCGACGGATGGTGGTCTCGGGAACAAATGTTGTTTTAGGGATTGAGTTTGTTTTGGCAGTAAACTGTACGGAACGTTTTTATCAGTCGAAGACACCTTTTAAGGTGTCTAATTAAAAAAAAAAAGAGCGCTACAATTCCTGCTAAAGCTTGGCATGTATTAGCACTTTATAGTTCCTTTGTTTCATGAGAGACTTAATCAAAAATGTTTGTAAATGGGAAAAGGTTGAGCCTTTAAATATTGGGATTTGCAGAAACTATTTAAAGTTTCCCACTGGAAAAAGGGGTTCAGGAGAAAAAAGAGGAGACGCTGCCTTGATACATTGTTTGAAACTAATTACTTCTGAAATAATTAAACTTGGGGAATATTTTGCGGTTTAGGAAATAAATATGAAAACGTGTTGATTTTTTTGTGTGTGTAACGCCAGCATTGCTGAAATACGAAGTAGCATTATCGGCTAGCTTAGCACGCTGACGTCAAATGTGCGGCGTGTTTGAAGTGGCGAATTCACGGTGTGATTAGAAACCTTAACTTCTGACCTTGCCTCTGAATTCTGGCTTTAACCTTAGTGCCGTGTTACTGCCTGCCTTTAATCTGCAATGTAAATCAGGGAACGTTTGAATATTCTGGCTGGTGAATCATACACGCTTCTGTGATCGGTTCAGTATTGTTGCGAATATTAATACATAACCATAACGGAAGCCTTTTTTTCTTGCTGGAGCAGTTTATTTACCTTCCTGTATCTCATTGGGGAAGCATCATTGCTTCCTTACCTTAATGTCGTTTCTCTTCTCCGTTGCCGCTTGGCTGTAGAGCAACTCTCGTCAGAGCAATCGCCTCTTACTCAGTTTTCTTATTCCTTCTTTCACAGTTGCTTTGTTTTACATTAGAGCACCTCTAACCGCCCGCAAAAAGGTGGAAGGCTTTTTGGGTTGCTGCAGGATAACAGAGTCCCAAATTTTTTTTCTAACTCTGCGCTACCTCGTATGCTACGTAGCTTTGGATTACACATTTGCTTCGGCCAGCTGGCTTGAGAATGAGTCTGGTGATTTATTTTCTCCCCCCACACACGCTGAAGTGCATCAGGGCCAGCAGAGAAGAAGTGGTGAGAGTGGTCGGCCAAGGGCAGAGCACATCTGCTTTCTCTGACAGCTGCCAGCAACGGCGTTGACCTGCCAAGTCGAACTGCACCCTTGGAGCGGAGGGGAGGACTCAACGCTTCCACGAGATGCATTAAGCAGGCGTAATGGCCCTCTGCTGTCACGTGGAGGCAGAGCTTCTCTCTGACCTTACTGAGAGTCGAACTCAACGATCCTTATGTGGGTCCCTTCCAACTGGAGATATCCTGCGATTCGTCAGCGGTGCTCAACAGATGGCTTTGTGAGGCAGCCCAACGCTGAAGCAAAAGGAAAGCACTCTTCCCCAAAAAAATGCATGTTGGGTTCTCTCATGTGAGCGAGTTCAGTCATTCTGGT
>NW_009709957.1:1446-10234 GCF_000703405.1 Apaloderma vittatum | reverse complement strand
CGTCGCATCTGCTGCCTGCGGAGCTGCAGCACAAGCCAGCCCAGAGCGCCTCCGAGTCAGGCATTTCCGTGCTGTCCTCGGAGGTGACGACGGGGATTTTATTTCATGCGGCTGGCAAGGTCAGTGGTTTTTCATCTCATGGTGGCCACGGGTGACAAACAGGAGGGTTTATGGAGTACATAAACAGCCCTGAGGAAAGGAGGAGACCAACTTTGTGTCTACACACACCTCAGAGTGAGCACCTTGACGCTGGGCATCAGCTCATCTGCCTTTATCTGCCTTTGGCCAACTTCCTCGCAAACCACTTAAATGACAGCGCAGCTTAACGGCACTCGAGGTGCGTTACCTGGCTGGGGTGCTTGGTGTAGTGTCTTGGCTACTCTTTGTGGAGAAGTGAGTTAGTAACCCCTCCTGGAGGCGGAGGGCTGACAAAACGTGGGCCTCGCTTTCTGCAGGAACCAGATCGTTCGGTGATTCTATAACGAGACTGGTGCCTGGATGGGGTTCTTTCAGCAGCAGCTTTTGGCACAACCGTTGCGCGAAGCTGCGGGGAACTTGGGTCTGCGAGTCGATTCACGTTAAAACAACCCTGCAAAATTTAAAACCAGCACCTCCCCTTTGGTTGTTTTTTATTTTTCCCCTTTATGGGGCTACCCGGGACTTACTGCTCCTTAAGCCAGCAGTGCTGAACCTTCATCAGACCGTGAATGCAGAACTTTACATTTTGCAGCTGCAGGGTAGACTTTGGGCACCTCTAACCACCCACAAAAAGGTGGAGGGCTTTTTGGGTTGCTGCAGGACAGCAGGATTCTGAATTATTTTTCTAACCCTACACTACCTCAGATGCTGCGTGACTTTGGATTACACGTTTGCTTCGGCCGACTGGTTTGAAAATGAGTCAGGTGATTTATTTTCTCTCCCCAACACACTAGCCAGCCAGGCTAGAGGAGCCTGGAGAAGAAAAGGCTCCAGGGAGACCTTATTGTGACCTTTCAGTATCTAAAGAGGGCTCAGAAGAAAGATGGGGCAGACTTTTTAGCAGGGTCTATTGTGATGAGACAAGGAGTGATGGTTTTAAACTGAAAGAGGGGAAATTTAGACTAGATACAAGGAAGAAATAGTTCATGATGAAGGTGGTGAGACACCAGCACAGGTTGTCCAGAGAGGTGGGAGGTGCCCCGTCCCTGGAAACATTCATGGGCAGGTTGGACGGGTCTCTGAGCAACCTGATCTAGTTGGAGGTGTCCCTGGTCTAATCCAGATGACTTTCGAAGGTCACTTCCAACTATTCTGTGATTTTATCCATGGTCCAGATTTGGTTTTGTCTCTTAAACTGACTCAGTTGTCCCTATCTCTCCGTGAGGATTTCTATAAATGGCTCAGGAGGCTGGCCTGCCTGGAAAAAGATACTTTTTATATTTTTTTTTTAGCTGATTGCTTTTTTTCAGCTGGATTATCTCTCTGGTCTGTTTTTCTCCATAGCTGCACAGCAGGTAGGGTGGCCTGGGAGAGCGAGCACAGGGCAGAGGCTGCTGGAGCTGCCCCAGGCTTCGGCAGGGAGTCTGCCAAAAACCGCCTGGGCTGACGTGGTCCTGCTGTTTCTCTGACCTTGCTCGCCTCTTGCCGTCCTTGTGCTGGATCTAGCATGAAATCGAGTCCACGCGGATCCGTTTAAGCTAGCAGCAAGCCGTTCGCTGGGTTTTATCACGTTAAAAAGTATGGGTTTGTCAAGTGCGATGAGCCGATGGAGCCGCTTAGAGCCGCCCCGGTGGGGAGGTCCTGCTCCCAGCTGGGTGCTGATGGCACTTCAGTCCGATGTTGGGGCTTGCTGGGGCACTCCGGGAGCTGGTTTCACACCCAGCAGCAGTAGCAAAACGTCTGAGGGGGTCTGGGCCACAGGAGTGGGTGAGAGGAGGAATGAAAATGGGCTCAAGTTGCACCAGGGGAGGTTTAGATTGGATTTTAAGGAAAAATTCGTTACTGAAGAAGTGGTGAAGCACTGGGACAGGCTGCCCAGGGCAGCGGTGGAGTCCCCATCCCTGGAGGTGTTCAAAACCGTGTAGAGGTGGCACTTGGGTGCTTGGTTTATTGATCATGGTGGTGTTGAGCTGCCAGTTGGTCTTGATGATCTTAGAGGTCTTTTCCAACCTTAACAATTCTCTGATTCCACAAATGTGTTCAGCCAAGCGCAGGTGGGTACCGAAGCTGGTGGCACCTCAGTTACCTGCCATTAACTCAGCCTAACAGACTTGCATTTTTTAATTACCGTGAGAATACCAAGCTCGAGAAGGGTTCAAGCTCTGGATTTCAAGTGTGCAGCAGTCTGACCCAATATTAGACCTGGATGTTGTTGTAAAGAGGGTCATGTTATTCGTTACATCATTTTAATGGTTGCTTGGTTCAGGATCCCTTACCTGGTTTTTAGGTTTTTGTTTAGAACCGATCTTATTCTAATCGTCATTACTGAAATTTAATCTGCAAAAAAACCCACTGCGGTGGTTGTGTAGCACGAGCCAGTGCTGTTCGATTTGCGGTTCTGTGCTGGGATTTAGTCATAGGAGTTAGCAGGAGATAGAGTTTGTCCTCCCATTCTCCGGGATTGTTCAGAACCTCGTCGTGGAATAAATCTCTTTTTTCTTCACTGCTATTCAAATGACGTGTCCCAGACACATTGATTAATCTCTAAATGTGTTCTGCTGAGATTGAAGATAAGTACTCTCATTTCTATTATTCTAATTCTGAGCAGAGTCTGTTACAATAAATGGTGCAATATCTATTGAATTCATGCTGAAAGGTAGAAGTAATGTACAGATTTGACTCGTAGCATTGTCATGTGGAATTTTTTTTCTTTAGTGGCCTTCTCTTTAAGTCTCGAACATACTTTTTTTACTTGGAAAACTGTCAGAAACTGGTAAATACTGGCAACTCAGCGTAAGCCAGTAATTCTTAACACTTGCCATTGTCTTTTATAAAATCTGCCCTGAAATGAGTTTTGTTGGGGCACCGAATCCCTGCGAAATGTAATTTGTTTTACCCTGACTTGCATTTTTTTGCTGTTGTTGTTCCGCTTCTGCAGGAGTTTTTTGAGAATCCTGCTTTTCGCCCAGACGGCATGAAGCTCTACCCGACGCTAGTGATCCGTGGCACCGGTCTCTACGAGCTCTGGAAGACTGGAAGATACAAGAGCTACCCGCCCAGCACTCTCGTGGATCTGGTGGCCAGAATCCTGGCCCTTGTCCCACCGTGGACACGCGTGTACCGAGTTCAGAGGTAATTTTCTAGGATGCGTATTGATTTATTGCCCTTCGAGGGATTCTTGCTCTAACTACGGACTCAGCCTTTTATTGGTTTTCAGCCTCGATGGTCAATGCACTGAAGGTTTTAAAAATTGCTTCTTACCTATGCAGAGCGGGGAAAGCCAAGTAGAATGAGCAGGTATTGAACTGCCTTTTTAAGGCACCCAGAAACTTCAAGGTTTCTGGAGGCTCCGCTTTCGCTGCCGGTCAGACCTAAGAGCAGAGGACGCGGCACACGCAGTGCTGTAATGATGTTGATGGGTAATTGCCTCTTGGCTCTGGGTGAAGGTTCCTGTATTTATCGCGGGAGCTGCGAGGTGTGTAATTTTTTTTGGCCGCTGAGATTTCCTTCCTTTCCCCGTGGGCGTTGCAAGGTTTTCGTAAACCTATTGTGGTCCCGCTGTTATTTCCAGCACTCACCTCCCAGGACGACAGCAAATACTTCCATTTTAGTATTTTCAGTTGAGGATTTGTTTTTCCTTCTGTTATCTCCTAAATCTGCCTGATAATAGGAAGGGAGGCTGTAGCATATTTGCGTATTTTGGCACGCGCAGACAATACCCCGGTGGCTTCCAGCTACACGAGCTGGAAGTGGTGCCAACGCCTGGCTCGCCGAGAGCATGCAGAGTGAGCAGGCCTCGTGCGTTAGACCTCACCTGCCTGGACTTCTCGAAGGCATTTGATTTTGCGCCCTATCAGGAATGTGATGGAGTGGGGATAAGCAGAGAAGAAAGTGGCTGGAGGCAAGAAACGCCGGGTAGCTTTGACAAAGTATGGATTCAGGATTGTTAGTGGAGCTTCTCAAACGTCCAGTTGAAAATGAATGTTGCTCAAAATTGTATTTACAATGACACCAGGAAACCTTGCACAGCTGGGAAAGACCTTTAAGATCATCGAGTCCAACCATTAACCCAGCCCTGCCAGGGCCACCAGTGACCCATTGCCCTGAGCTCCGTGTCTCCACGGCTTTGAGATCCCTCCAGGGGTGGGGCTCCACCACTGCCCTTGGCAGCCTGGGCCAGAGCTTGACAACCCTTTCCATAAAGAAATTTTTCCTAATATCTAATCTGAACCTCCCCTGGTTCAACGTGAGGCCATTTCCTCTTGTCCTACACCCACCTTGCTACAACCTCCATTCAGTTAATTGTAGAGAGTGTAGATATGGGATGAGATGTTGTTCAGGGGAGTCTGAGGTCAAAACTTGGAGAGGGTTTTGATACAAACCACGAGATCACCGTGTGAAAATAGCGGAGGAAAAGTTCTGAATGTCTCGGTTTGTAAGAGATAAATAAGCTACTGTTGAATGCAGCCGGGAAAAGCATTTTTTTCAGGATAGCTCTTTTTAGAGATGAAAGTGTCAATGCAACAGCCAGACAAGGATTTGGTGGGACTGTGTTGGGAATAATCCTCATCTTCAAGAAAATGAACTGTGGAAATATGTGCAGAGGAGCATCAGTCTTTTGTTTGAAGGACCGATGTGGACCTGAATGACTTCTATTAATCTACAAGAGAAGGAAAATAACCTTTTCAGAAATAGGAATGTTGATTTGGGCAGAAAACAAGAAAAGAAGAAGCAGCCTTACCTAAAATGAGGCAGGAAACTGGAAGTTTTCAGTCAGGACTGATTCCAGAGTAGGTTTTCAGAGTTACTGGAGAGGGAGAGAAGCTAAATATGAATATGGCGAAGCTTTGATTGGGCTTGTGAAGGGCATTGTGATCCAGCAGGTGAGCACCGGAGACAGGTTTAGCAACCAGGAGATCCTTTCTCCAAATCTTTGTTCCCATGGGAGAGTTCACGATGCTATCGCCGTAGCTTCAGATTTAAACCGGACAGGTTTGTTCTTCCAGGATGCTGTGGGCCTGCAGCATAGCGGGTCTTCTCCTGAGGAGCACGGGCCTGGAAAAGTCTTTGCCTGATGCCCTGATTTGCCTGAGCTCAACCGATTTCTCCTGTCAGCAGCAGCAGCCTCCGTCCAGCCGTCAGCTGGTTGCCAGATATTATGTTCCAGTGGAATAGCTGGTTTCTTACTGACCAACTCGTGTTATCTGAAACTCGTGTGTGCTGATCACAGATGTTTACACCTCCAGTGCAAAGCCCGAAAGCTATTACTTCCATCTAAATTGCTTTTGAGGGGCCGTTGTGCAACTCTGCAACAGAAAAATGAGCAAAGCCAGATTTCTATAAACATCTGTGGCCTGTTCCCAGCGCTGCTCCGCTGAGGACAGCAAGTTTTACCCCAGTGCTGCCCCAGACCCTTTCCATCTCCCTCCAGCCTTGCTGCAGCAAATCCTCCTTCCTTCACATTTTGCATTTCAGGCTCCGTTTCCACAACCTTTTTGGACTCAGCTTGTGCCCCTGCCAGCAAATTATCCCGAGCTCCCCGCGTACGGACTGGTCGTTTGATATTTGCCTTCAGATTTTCTAGCAAATACTGCCAGAAAAAGACTGAGCCATGTCTACCCTTCGCTCTTTGGGATCTCTGATCCCTGGTACCAGGTTTTGAGGAAACACAAGGGACTCGATGTTGTTTTCATAATCTGTCGCGTGCTCGAAATAATCAGTTTAATGAACTGAGTGAGCATGGGAGAGGTGTCACTGACATAACACTGCAGAAGCCTTTCCGCTTCAGAAAACCAGATTAAATATGTTGGGTTTATTTTTTTCAAAAAAGGATGCTGCTGCTAATGGTTGGAGGAAAATATATCTTCCAGGGTGTGCTGTAACTGTCAGAGATGCTTAATACTGAATTTATCCAGAATGTTTGTGTACCTCGTTATTGCTAAAGTGCTTTGGTGCGTGAGAAGGCGTGAAATGACAGGAGCGGCGCCCCACACCTCGAGACTTCTTTTGGGGATCTCTTTGTTTTATACGAGTGTTACTTTGTGCGTGAGAAGGCGTGAAATGACAGGAGCGGTGCCCCACACCTTGAGACTTCTTTTGTGGATCTCTTTGTTTTATATGAGTGTTATTTCCACTGTACTGATGGAGACATGTAGGTATGAAGTAATAAAATACCTTACGCGACTGAGATCATTTAGTAAGTCAGAGGTAAGAGCAGACTCAAGGTGTTTAGGCTTTCACTGCGTGTGTCAATCAGCTGCTTCATGAGTGTCCCAAGTAACAGGAAATGTTTGAAAAATAGAAGATTATATAAGCCTTGTTGAAGCTTCTGGTAAATTGCACATTAACATTAAGAAAGTTCAGGTTTAATCCCCCTTATCCCTGCATTTGTGTAGCATTTTAACAACTCCTAAAATCGCTGGTGCAATGGTGTCTTGTGACTATTCAGAACAGGCAGTTAGTATGTACGCTCGTGGTACACAGAGGGTACTTATTTCAATTACTCTTCCCTCATCTGAAGTGGGGATGGAGAACCTATTTCTGGCTTTCTCTTTCTTAAAAAGCTTATTTTTCACATTCTTCTTTTAATCTGGTTTGCTCCCTAGTAGGCAGATGAGAGAGTCTCAAGTCACTTTATGTTGTAATCCATCTTTTATTCGCCGTGCTTCGTTCACTGTTTCATAGCTGACTCTGGATTTAGCTAAAGACCTGCTACTGGAAGATGTCAAGATGTTTTATTTGCATCCCTGACGGGAAAATACATACAGCCTGGGTTTTGGGAGTTGTTCTAGTATTAGAAGAAAGGCCTTAAGGTAGATTATCACTGTAGATCTGACATACCCTGATGAAAATGCCGTTCTCCTCTAGCGTGTCTTTTAGTCACAATGTGAAGTGCTCATTTCCTCTAATTGAAGCTCTTTAAAGTATGTTGTGTTGCTCCTGCGGCGTCTTATTTACTCAAAGGAATTCACAGAATAAACGACCTGGTTAGCTAATTGTGTTTTGCCTCAACTTTTTGGCATGCAAGTGTAAGAGGCGAGGAATTTTTCCTATGCCTTTTGACTTTATAGAAAAAAGGGCAGGGAAAACTGGAGGAAGGTAGAACACGGTGCCTCCATTATGCTGAAGAAAGTTGTACAGAAATTGGAGTGCGATCCTGAAATGGGAGGAGAATCCTGGAGCCCTGAAGGCCTTGTTTTCATTTTTAACAGTAAAGAAAAACTCCTTTTCTCACCCCCACCTTGCCAACGTCGCAGACTTCTCCAAGGCTGAAGCAGCACAAGGATCAAGTCTTTAGGACCCTTGAAGACCTTTATCTTTTATAGAACTACCACCAAAAATGGTCATTATTAATGGGGGCCGTGGTGTGAATGCACGTCCTCAAGGAACTGGATAGATCAATTAATATATTTTTACAGAGGTTATCAGAAAGCTGCTAGATGGGCGTGACTTTAAATTGCTACTGAACCAACATGGATTAAGCTACTGACATTACCAGTTCCCTGAACCATCCCATTCTCTATATGTTTGGGTTTGGTTTTTTGAGATATTCTGTTCTTTATCCTGTTGAATGCTTTCATAGATAAAGAAAAAGGAGGAATACACACCAAGGAATGTTTTGAGACCAACCCGTTGTGCAGTTTACTGACTATCTTTCCTACTGTCATGGTCCTTATTTCTCCGTAGCAGATCTGGAGGGGTTTGGATGGTGTGCTGTCAGGGTGCCAGGGTGGAATTTGAGCAGGAGGAGGGAAAAGCATTTGATAGAAGGCGAGCGTGGAGTGGGATGTGCCAGTAATCACAGAATCATAGAACATTTTCAACTGGAAGAGACCTTCAAGATCGAGTCCAACCTTTTCCCAGCCCTATCAGCACCACTAAACCGCATCCTTGAATGCAACATCCACCCGTCTCTTAAACACCTCCAGGGATGGTGACTCAACTCCCTCCCTGGGCAGCCTGTTGCAGTGCTTGACAACCCTCTCAGTAAAGAAATTCTTCCTCATATCCAAGCTGAAACTCCCCTGGTGCAACTTGAGGTCATTTGTCCTCGTCCTATCACTCACCGCTGGGGAGAACAGACCAATCCCTGTGTTGCTACAACCTCCTTTCAGGTAGTTGTAGAGAGCGATGAGGTCTCCCCTTAGTCTCCTCCAGTTGAACAGCCCCAGATCCCTCAGCCTTTCCTCATACAACACAAGATCCAAATCCTTTCTCAGCTTGGCAGCCGCCTCTGTACCCTCTCCAGCACCTCAATGTCCCTCTTGGACTTAGGGCCCCAAAACTGGACACAGCACTCGAGGTGCAGCCTCCCCAAAGCCGAGCACAGAGGCATGATCACCTCCCTGCTCCTGCTGACAGCACCATTCCTGACCCAGGCCAGGATGCCGTTGCCCTTCTTGTCCCCCTGGGCATCCTGCTGGCTCCTGTTCAGCCAGTGTCCACCAACACCCCCAGGTCCCTCTGCCTGGCAGCTCTCCAGCCACTCCTCCCCAAGCCTGTAACACTGCTAGGGGTTGGTGTGACCAAAGTGCAGGATCCAGCATTTGACCTTGTTCAAACTCATGGGATTGGCCTTGGCCCAGCGATCCAGCCTGTCCAAATCCCTCTGCAGAGCCTCCCGACCCTCCAGCAAATCCACACTGCCACC
>NW_009709957.1:0-1263 GCF_000703405.1 Apaloderma vittatum | reverse complement strand
TCCCCATCCAAGCCCAGAGCAGTTGGTTTGTCTAAGAGAATGCTGTGGGCAGCAGTGTCAAATGCCTCACCAAAGTCAAGGGAGACAACATCCACAGCCTCTCCTTCATCCAACCAGCGGGTCACCCAGTCACAGAAGGAGATCAGGTTTGTTAAACAGGACCTGCCCTCCATAACCCCATGCTGGCTGGTCTGATCACCTGGTTGTCCTGCACGTGCTGCATAACGGAACTCAGGATGATCGGCTCCATCAGCTTCCCTGAGATTGAAGTCAAACTTAGAAAATTCCTGGGATCGTCCTTCTGTCCCTTCTTATAGATGGATAATCCGCATGTTTCTCTCGGCTTGATCTGGATGCGTAAATCCTCCTTTCCCTATGGGGTGATATCCTGCTTTTGCAGTCTCTAGTGGGACAAACTGCCCTGGAAGGCAGCAGAGAGGCCAAACCCGGTCTCGCTTTCAGATTTCATTTTAGAACCTTCCTTGGAGAGCTGAAGGAAGGAGTTCTGCTGTTTGCAGACGCGTGATTTACATTCCCATAGGGAAGGCTCTAGACTTCCTGGCCGGGCTTTGCTGCAAATCATTTGCTAAATGGAGCTTTTCCTCTCTTAAGCAGCTACAGTCGCAGTATAAAAATGTTGTACTTCTGATGAATTTTCCCTGATGGGCATTCAACTCGGAGACCGCAGAAAGACGTCGTGTGGGTCCCAGTTGCTGCTCTCCAGCAAGAGATACCATGAAGAACAGCTCACCTGAAGTCCTGCATGAGGCACAGGCTCAGCTTGGATGATCCCTTTTCTTCCGGACTTTCAAGTGAAGAACTGAAAGCAAAATTATAACCTATTTCTTAGGATCGTAAAAGCCTACTTTGGTCTTTTCTGTAGCGTTTTGCCTTCGTTTTTCTCCTGCTTTTAGTTCTGCTTTGCCTGTGTTATTTCTTGTTCCACCAAAGACTTGAAACAAAGATAATTCAGAGAAGTTGTGCTATTTGTGACGTTGCCTTAGGTGACTGTAATGGTGCTTTATGGTGTATTATCTGGTAATGCAGTGGTTTGAGTTTTTTGGTGTTCCTCTTCTGTGCAGGGATATCCCGATGCCGCTAGTCAGCTCTGGAGTGGAGCACGGGAACCTGAGAGAGCTCGCCTTGGCCAGGATGAAAGACCTTGGGACAGAGGTAAAATATTTGGCGGTGGGGATTGAGGGAGAGCTGCCCGATGGCTTGGCACAAAGTAGCAGAGCTGCCTGGCGGAAAGGGACCTGGGGG
>NW_009709956.1:5734-20085 GCF_000703405.1 Apaloderma vittatum | reverse complement strand
TTATATATATATATATATACACATACACACAATTGTCCAACCTTTCTTACCAGCCTCTGAAAACATTATTTTCCTAACCAATTTTCCTACATGCCTTTTCTTTAGGCACTTCCTTCTCTTCCTCTACCTCAAACACAAGCTGCTTATCTTCATGTTCAAAGCCCTTCTTAGCCCATGCCTATCTTCCTAGGCTCTCACTCAGTATGAGGAGGTCAATCCTTGCCGCAGGTGAGCCCGTGACCCCAGCATCTTTCATGTGCTTGCTGCATTTCAAACAAGAGCTTTCTTCCCCACTGGCCTCACACTGGAAACAGGTCCCACAAAATCCCACCAAATTATTCTATTAAACCTCTTCAAACACCTCTTTAAAACACACTAGGATGACCACAAAAGTTTTAACAAAGCACAAGCCACCTGATTTATAAGACTACAACCAGTTAATGTTGTTTTATACCTTCCTGTACATGTAAATCCATTGTACACTGTCAAATACTTAAATAAAATACCTGTACAGTCTCCTTTTGATCTGTGTTCATACTCTCTCTGGCATATCTACGTGAATATCCAGATGCTACTACATAGGGCTGTAGTTCCTACATGATTTATTGTTAAATATATAAAGATGTACTTTACTAAATCACGCAGGCATAAAGCCCTATAATAGGAAGAATGAAATCATTGTCAAGGAAGCCAAGATTTAAATAACTGACTTCAAATTCTGGACTTCTACAACAGCTCCATGAAGCTGTGCCTCAGTTTATGGGGAAGCACTAATGGATTGTAACACAAAACAACAGATAACCCTTTATAGAGTGACATGAAGAAAGCTTGTTGATATTATCCATACACAATTAGACTAACATCTACAATATAAGAAATGAGCAATTTCTTCCATTTTCTGTGTGTTGCATGTTTATAATCCTATCTCTTCCTAAAATGGGAAATGTGAAGCAACTTGAATTCTAGTTTGGAGCAGAAAGCTTATTTCGGGGAGACATGTTATGGTTTTTAAACGCAAAACTATGCAGGGTGTTGGGTTTTTCTTATTAAAATCAAAATTTAGTGTGAATGAACGAACAAAACATTAAAGTTGTTCTGAAGTTCTCGGCAGAGTGAAGACTCACTTATTTACCAGCCTTTGACATACGCTTGATTCCTCAAAGTTGTATTTTAAAATAAGAAATAAGTCTGAAGAACCTCAGTGTTCTAAATGAAATCATTATTCTGCAGACCGAAGCTAATGCTGAGGTAATGTGGAGTCTGACCTTTACAAATAAATCTCTCTTAATAAATGTTCCTCTGTAGTCTCTGGAACAACAGAAGCCTCTAAGGCAGCAACAAAGTAGGAGCAAGGGCAGGATGCGATGGCGAAGCAAGAGGCAACGTGATTTAAAGGTGAAAGGATTTGGACACGACCCTACTGGGCAAAAGGAGGCAGAGAGGCTACATTTTTCATGAGTGCCTAGGGCATCTTGTTTGCAGAGGCTGAACCCCTGGTGAACAGCTCGCTGCAATTCCTGCCTTCTATTTCTGAATTTTATCAACCTGATTTTTATGTCAGAGAGATGAGAGGCACGCCGGCTGCTGTGCATCCATTTACATCAGGGAATTACCACTACACATACGACCCATTCATAATGCCGCTAGAGGTGCTATTATTTTTACCGGCATCAGTAAGTTTTCATTCCCAGGTATAAAGAACACTTCTTTTAAAAAGAAGTTCCGTATAAATATAAAATAAAAATAATCCCACATCGGCACACATCTTTGGTAGGACGATGCTTCACTTTTCCAGTAAACCAGGGATAAAGCATCGCAACAGAGGCGAGAGAAATGATGCTAATAACCTAACTGAAATGAATATTTGAGAGAAGATTTCCTGAAGAGGAGTAAACAAAGGGACATAGCAGGGGAGCCATCCAGAGTTTACAGGGCAGCACTAAGAAGCCACTTAGGGCACTTTGGGGGAGTTCTTCAACAAATTGCGCCGCTTACTGAGCCCAGGGAAAGTTCCTTTCACATGTAATAGCTTGTAACCGTTCCTCCTTTGCTAGCCTGAGGATTTCAGACAAAGCAACTCCAGTCAGACACTGGTTCTGAGTGGACACCTGTAGAGGTAATGGCGCTCAATGACACATCATCCTAGTGACAGCCAGGACAAAAGGACTTTCCAGTTGCATCCAGGATGAGTCTGAGACACACACCCAGAGTCAGGGGCGGCAGAAACGCTGACAGAAGCAGAGCAGAAAAGCAACTTGCTTCATGCAAGCTTAAACCCCACAACTACGAAGTTACCCCGAGATTTCAAAGTGATGCTCCCTGCTCAAAGCCATGCTGATGCTGCTTCTAGCAGTTCTGGGCTACCCAGATGGCCAGCAGCCACCCCTCAGGGAGACCCCACACCGATGGCTCAGTCAGCTTTCACTCAGGCCGTGAGCTCATACTTGAAGAAGAAAATTCTGGGTGGATTTTCTTTGTCTCCTTCAAATATCAGAAAGATTCTTGAACAGTCTGCATGGCTACCCAGATGGCCAGCAGCCACCCCTCAGTGAGACCCCACACCAATGGCTCAGTCACCTTTCACTCAGGCCGTGAAGAAGAAAATACTTGAAGAAGAAAATTCTGGGTGGATTCTCTTTGTCTCCTTCAAATATGAGAAAGATTCTTGAACAGTCTGCATAAAAACTTGTCCTGGTTTTGGCTTGAATAGAGCTAATTTTCCTTCTTAGTAACTAGAATAGTGTCACGGTTTGGATTCAGTACGGGAATTGGTACGAGAATAACATTGATAATATAGCAATGTTTTCTAGGAAATCAAAGACTTAAATTTCCCGTGTCTTGCTAGTGTGCAGATGCACAACAATCAGGGAGGGAGCGCAGGCAGAGCAACAGACCCAAACTGGCCAGTGGAATAATCCACATCATACAAAGTCATGCTCAGTATGAAGCCGTGGTTTTAGCTGGAACCAGCCAGAACCGGAGTTTTAGCGGGTATGTAGAAGACTTAATACGCTTGGGCAAGCAGAATCAGTGGGGGAACGGAGGTGTGAGACACAGGTATTCTACAGGGGGAGCTTATCCCCAGGGACAGGATTCTCTTCTCTTCAAAGACAGAATGCCCCAGGACTCCCATATGCCAGTAAGACATGCAGAACCAGCCTAGGGCAGCCTTGGGGTCTCTTAAGAAAGATAAGGAGTTAATTGAATGGAGCCCATCAAAAGGACACCCCGATGGAGACTAGGGTGATGAAGTAGAGACCCCTGACAACTGTATTGCACACGCAGGAGTGGGCGGCAACATATGTTAATGAGTTCTCTGAAACTGCATGAATATGTATATCTAAACTGTTTATAAGCTATCCAGGTGCGCCCAGCGCTGCAATAAAGAATACCTGCTGAAGAGACATCAAGGCTATTAACTTCTGATTTCAGCCTTTTCACAGTGTCAGTAGGTAGATGAGAGAGGGCTGGGGAGCTGCAGCTCTCCTGGGACTGCAGTTTGGGGATTTCCACTCCTCCAGCATCGCTGGTCAGCAGGGCACTGCTCAGCAGGTGCCGAGCACTATGCATCCCTCGTTTCTGAATTCTATTAGTGCTATTATTATCATTATTGTTATTAAATTGTTTTTATGTCAACATACAACTCTCCTTACCCCTCCAGCTCTTCCCCTCGTTCCCCGGAGCAGGGAAGGGTGAGCGAGCAGCAGCGTGAGGTTTGGCTGCCAGCCATGGCACAAGTAGACTGCAATGCCCTCTAGGAATCCTTCTGAGGAAAATACATAAATAAAAATTCTTTGTACGTTTGATAGCTTTACTCCTATAGAGGACACTGAGAGACCCACGCTGAGGTAATACTCCAGTTGTGCGTTCCTAGGTAATGAGCTTTATCTCTCAGGATCAATTTTCCATTAATAGCATTCAGGGCTCCATCCAACTTTCAAATTAATTTGACCTGTGAACCCGGGGTGTTCTGATGCGGCTTTTTAAAACTACTGGAATGTAATGTCAACATAACACAGAAAAATTCTAGCAGAAAGACTTTAATGGCCAAACGGATGCTTACTGGATAAATTTAATGGTGAGTAGACAGTCTAAATTCAGAAGACACTAAAGAAAAAAAGAGAACATTTTTAAGTACAGAGGTTTTTGCTGTTTCTACCTAAGCTGTTGAGTCAGTAAGATAAGCAACGTAACCCTGCATTTACCAGAATTGTCTGAGGCAAGAAAAGAATGAGGGCTATGCTATTGATCTGCAAGAAGTTTGTTTCTTCCACTCCGCAATGTTAAAGGAATCAATCTCTTAACTGAAGAAAAAATAACAGTATTGATAATCAAAATGATGGCTTAGCTTTTGCAGGAGAATGAGTGGGTTGTATTAGAAGTGTAACAGCATAACTGCCAGGTTTGATTGCGTCTTTGACACGCTGGCTGGTAGGTTACGATTACTGAAATCAATTCTTGACAGTGAAAAAGACATCTCCAAAGCACTCAATGGGACAAGCAAATTATTAGGAGACTAAGTGTATTAATTTCACAGTTTTGTGCATGTCACGGGCACATTTCATTACAGAATAGTCCATATGAGAACATATTCAAGGAAATGCAAATGAAATAATCGTAGTCAATGTCAGCTTGAAGGACATTTCTAGCTCTCTATCTGTGGATGAACAGTGAGCTTGCATTCTTACCTCCTCTATTTAATTTTGACTTTGTTTTGTGAGGAAGGTTTCTCAGTGGGCATTATTTCGGTTAAAAAAACCCAAATCTGCCATACCAAAAAAACAGTTGATTGGAAAAAAATGTTTAGAATTATTAGCTTTGCCAGAATCCAGCACCTCATTACAGGAAACTAATATTAAACTGTTTCCACTTATCTATAAATATATACACAAAAACCCTCCATGAAATTTCTATTTATGTTTCTTGAATTTCTAATAACAAAGTAAAAATCACCAAACATCAATCAACTCTTGGCATATCAAAGTTTTGGCTGTGATAGTAAATTACAACTATTTTCAGAGTCATAGTTAAAAGATGCACAGGAAGGAATTCAACTCTTGAAGGTACTGGAAATACAATGATGTCTTCCAACAAAAATATTATCTCAAGCAAATAGTCTACTTGATCGTTGAAAAAAAAAAAAAAATCACAAAAATAAACCATGACATCCAAGTTTAACAGTGAAATAAGAGGTACAGGCACACTGAGAGAAGTACTGCAGATCTCGGGGTACAGAGAGCTATTGGGAAAGGATAAAAATCAGGTGTTTAGGGCAAAATAAGAACAAAGACCTCTAGAATAACAACTGAGAAAGCCTGTCTCCTCTGCAGTTCATCAGTGAACTGAGGCACAGACAAGAGCAAGTGAGATGACATGCATCAACCCCTGACCTTGTCACTCTGACCTACAGCAGTCACCTAACTTGAGCTATATCTGCATAAGAATCACAACTTTTTTTATTGGTCTTGATTTGTTTTAAGTGGTTTTCCCCTCGCTTTTCTGTCCTGACCTGTTAGAAGATGATGTAACTCACTGTTTTAATTTAGGGAATGATCTGTGTTTATACCCATAGCAAAGGAGAAGAAACAGTAGATACTACACCTTCGAGCCTGATCAAACAACATATGTGGGAGCTCCAGCGAGCCACGTTGCTACTACAGAAAGGCACAAACACGCTAAAATTTCCAGCATTGACACCAGCCCCGCTAGCGATGCAATCAAGCCTTTGGAGAATTCAGCTCATAGCTTTAGGAAGGCTCATGGAATCCTTCCCTCCTTCTAGGATCTCCACAAAAATAATTATCCCCAACCAATCAGGCTAGATGGGATCGAAGTTAGAGCCACCACGGGATGCTGCGATACATCTCTGGCAACAAGAGCTACCATGTGCATTTCTCAACTGTCGTCTTTCATTTCCCGAAAGTCCTCCAACCTACTCCATGTGCTTGCTTTTCTTTCCTCTGGGAAAAAGCATGAAACCGTGTGACAGATAGTCACATCACATGGTAGGATGCTTCAACACCAATGGAATGCTTGTCCTTCTATCACTGCAGAGCAGAGCATGGCAAAGGATGCTTTACAGAGCAGATGATGAAGTCAGTATGTAAAGAGGAAAAATACTTGGAAAAAAAAACACCAAAAAGCAAAAAAAAAAACAAAACCCAGACCCTGCTGAGCTGCCAAAAAAATACAACAGTAGCTATTTTTTGCATTTCTCAAGTGCCAGGAGGAAGCCCTCCTTTTCCAAGTAAAACAGATTTTTCTCCGGGTGTCTCTCTACACCACCCTATATTGCAACAAGGTTCATTTTCTAAACTCCACTTCTAACAGTATTTCGGTTCTGTAACATTAAAGTACATTAAATTCATGCAATTATTCCAGAATTTCAGACAGCCTGTTTTATTACATGCAGAACAATTAAGAAGAACACTATCTGCAGTTCGCAAATTAGGCTAATTCTTACAGCTGAGTAGACAAAGATTAAATCTCAGATAACTTTTAATTAGTTATTAGGATGATTATTAAAAATGCATCAGGAAAATCAGACAAATATGGGGAGTAAACCTTTAAATGTGAAGCTCAGAAAACCTAAAAGAGGAGAGGACCATTCAAAAGAGAGAGTGCCTCATTATGATAGAGGTTCCTACCAAAAATACTAAATGCACTAGAAGCAGTACAGTAATTTGGCAGTTGGGGTTTTTTGGGTCTCCATGGCACGTGCCTCCACTGAAACGCGAGGGGATGTAGCTGACATCACTTCTGATCTTTTACAGGTGGTTAATCTTAGAAAGTTTTGCTTTTAAGCCATTGTGGAAAGACTCTCCGGAACATTTGGGTGTCAAGTACTCTCTTCATCAATCGAGAGGAAGAAATAGCTAACGTATCTTAAGGATTTTTACATAAAATTTATAATAGTCACCAGTCTCTTCAATAACATAATTTTATGATAGCTGATAATCTTAATGGATTCCATTGGTTGTAAGGCAGAGCACTATAAATATATTTTCTTCCAACACTCCATATAAATTTAGCGTTACTCAGTATTACATTTCTTAGAAATAATTCATTTCAAGTTAAGTGTTGCCTTATAAACACAATCAATTGAAAGAAGCAACACAAAAATGAAAGCCTCAGAAAATGCTTCAGTGAAACCGTTTCTTACATGGGGCTTATTTATTACAGTTCCTGAAGATAATCTATATTCAGGAATACTGAGCCAGAGTAACTGATGACTTTGAATCATTACTTAGAAAGACCTAAAAAACCCAACAACCTAGGCAAAACCTGTGCAATTACTTAAACAGACATAATTACTCTGCCTAGTGCATAAAATGCTATTCCATCCCACTTATTTAAAAAAAAAACAAACAAAACAAACAACCTAACACTACAGTGACTCATTCTTATTCTTCTGAGGTAGCAGTTGGCTTATTAAATTACATTCAGTGTGTTTAAAGAAAGTGGCTTATTTTGCCATTAAAGCAAAGTAAGGATGTTTTAATAGGTCTTTGCTTTTCAGTGTCTCTCAGTATGACAGCTGGTACAAAAAGTCTGAGTTTTTACATAACAGTGATTGCACTCGGTCTGCATTTTTGTTACAGAAAGCCCTTCTTCGTTTCTTCCAACAGGAGCAAAAATTTCCATTGGAGACACTTCAGTGTATGCTTTAACATGCCTGACTGTGAGAATTGACTGAAGTGACTAATCCTTGTGACACAAAAGCAGCACGTTACTCAAAACTGTCACATCAGGTAGACCAACCTTTCAACAAAGGTATTCAAAACCGAGCTTATTAAGCAAAAGCATTGCAGAACTCAGATACACTCTGTTCTAGACACTGTCCCTTCCATCAAGTAGGTTTGTTTTTTTTCCTGAGGCTTGATTTAGTGAATTGTCTGAGTATTGAATTTACTTAGTAGCCCCCTTTGCTAAAGGTAAAATGGGATCATGAAGACAAAGTCAGAAAAAGCCCAACGACGTTACAGTTCCTAGAATGCCAAGAACTGCTGAAAGGGTTAAACACACCACCATCAAGCGTTTATCAGCCACTGCCATGACCCAGCATGTCACCTGCGCCTGAGGAGGAGGGAGTCAGACTCGCACCTCTTTTGAGGCTTGCCTTTGCCTATTACTCTCAAGAAAAGCAGCTTCAAAATACAGATAATATCTGTATTTTACATTGCCGAGTGCAATGACTCTAGGGCCTCCGAGAAGCTTGCAGTATAAATAATACAGAGTAAATAACAATGACACGTACTTTTCAACTGCAGAAACTCATCAGCCATGCTAAAACGTACATCACACACACTGCTGCTGTCTCTCACTGTTCATTAAAAGAGAATGAATCCTGAGGGAGGCATCATTGAATACAGATATGTCTCCAACACACCAAATCATATCCTGAGCCTGCAGTAAAGCTAATAAAACCATATTAAATACATTCCAAAAGTTCCCTTGGCTTGGTCCATGCCGCTCGGGCAATTTATAATTTAAAGGAGAATATGAGATTAGAGAGAGATGAAAATAGTGTGATCTAGAATTTGGAACAACAGTTTAACTATTCTGTCATACGCAGAGGATGTATTGGTTTACAGCACAGAGCACTGAAATTTGCTCACACAGAACTCTGAAGTTCTCTGCATCTTCACTTTCATAAACTGTAACGTCCGGTAAGGGGCTCCCAAATAAACGACAGAAATACACTACCTGCAAAATCGGTACAGTCAAACGCACTCCCTTTTAATAACGTGTGCGTGTCACAGCGATTGCATAGCTACACACATATTGTATCCACCTCAACAGTCGATAACACCCTGTTCTCGGGGTTCATGTGGCTTTTAAGTGGCAATGCCCGAGACGCACTCTCTGCCCTTGCCTGAGCTTTGAACTGTAAATGTTGTAACATTATAGTTTTATTAGTTTAATGAAGAAGCTCACCATATGATCGATCGGGAGGCTCCTACCATAAACATTGATTCTTTACGAGTAAGTGCACTGAAATCCAGCTTCTGCAAAAGCGCGATCTCTACACAAATGCCTTGCCAGTTCTTTTACATTATTAAGATTACATTAACTCGTTTCCACTCAAAAGCAACTGCAGGGCTGATGCCATCCTGACGCTGCACTAGGCATGCTCCCTTTCTAAGCCAGGCTGTTCTGCCACTTGAGTTCTACTACAGCCCTACAAAACAACGTAACAGTATACACACCAGCAAAACCTACAGCCATAATAATTTTTTTTTTTCCACTTCTGGGGAAATATAAACTCCAGATATTTTCTTTTCAGCAAAGGGTCTGTGTTAAGTGCTGTTGAGATAAATAAGCATGGTGTGATGACAAGTGATAACGTCACATTTATACTTTTCTCCTATATTCTGTTGCAAACACTAAACTTCATTTCTATCATCTCTGGTTCAGCAACACCTGATAGTACTAACTAGAAGTAAAATTCTAAGTGGAAGTGACTGTTACATCCTAAAGTTTATTGTCCTAAAAGGAACACTCCCTGCTTTGACAAAGAAGGTTTATCTGAGATAATCAGAGCTTTCCAAAACTTTGCTCATTATTATAGATTAAGCTACCATGGAAGATTAATCCAAAAAACTATGCAAAAACCTAAGTATCATTTTCCTTCAGAAAGAAGCAATTCCAGCACGCTGTATATTGAGATATACCAGGGAAGCATTCAGATTAACACCTTATACCCATGTGATGTGAAGGGAAAACTAAATTTGCACATATTGTAGCATCAAAATCCTTAAATGTTTTCTTCTAGTGCATCTTAAGTGTTAAAACATCTGTGAACACTTAAAATAAAACTATTATTAATATGTCTGAATCTGCTAACAAACAAATTCTACAAACGCCACCTTAATTTAACACTAGCTGAATTTCTTTCAAGACTAAGTAATACACTGTTTATAGTTTTTTCCCCAGAGTAACCAGAGAACTCAAATAGAAGGAAAGAACTCTCCCACTTATTCAAATAAACAGACAGGGCGAGTGCTGGCTGTGTTTTCCTATCTGAAGATTTCAAAAGCAAATCTTCATTTCAGTTTTCAGAGACAGTCTTATCTTGGTCTCAAAATAAGCTGCTTTTCACACATACATTAACACAAAACAATGGAGCAAGGCATCCCTTGCTTTTCACTGGTTCAAGGATGAGCTGTAAAAAGTTACTACATGCCTGTAGACACTCCTGCTTTGTGAGCAAATGTCGTTTTTGCAGGAATTTCTACATCTTCGAGTACTACAGAGGCTCTATGGAAGGAACTGCTGAAAATTAATTTCTGACTGGGCTTACAACGCTGACAAATACTCCCAGAGAAAGAAAAAATAAAAATAAATGGATGGATGGATGGAATGGATGGATGGGATGGAATGGATGGGCCTTGCTATTCTTTGAGTCTTTCTGCAACAAGTTCAATATGAGAACAGAGTGGCAGTGGAAGGCTCAATTCCCTGCTGCCTGCCACCAGCGCTGCTGCAAAGCAGTCTGAAACATCACATCTCAGCTTAGCAATGCTGAGCAAGCCATTCCAATGGCCTAAAACACCCTTGAGTGATTTGGCTTACGGAAAACCACAGATGCTCACCCTTTTTGTGAGTATGTATCGGAGCAAATTCTTGGCTTCTATGGTATGTAGAGTCTAGTTCTACCCTCACGTGCTCCTGAGCCACCCAAAAATCTGAGGGAAGTAATTCCTAATCACACACACAATTCTCTCAGCTGCCTCCATTCTTAGAACCTGTGCTATCACCATGGAATTCAGCATGGTGCTACAGCTTCTTTACCCACTTTTACCACGACCAAGGTAGTATCTCCTTTAGATGCTGCAGTGACACATTTATTTCTAGCAGTCCCATTACATAGCAATCCTAATTTCAGTGGAAGTTACAGCTCATAAGTGCCCAAGAGTGGTACAAGGAATAGTCACTGACCCCAACTCTCCTTCTCCCTTCGTTCTTGCTGTTCAAGACATTTAACTCAAGTCAATGCCTTAAAGAACTGAGGGATTCCCAAGAGAAAACTAAAACAAAGAATGACCATAACAAATAGCTTCTCAGTTTAAATGAACTGGTGAACAATTACTGAGATAATGAAGTATTAAAGTCAAATGAATGAAATAACAAAAACAAGCTTATTAGATAATTCTGTCACACTTCTTATGAGATTCAGTTGAATGTCCAAGGTTTTCTGCAAGAGAATGGCAGTAAGCTGCATGAGAAATTAAATACAGAATTCAGTGATATCAGTTTGGATTTTTAGAATCCTTTTTCTGATACTACTGTCTCATAAAGCCATAGTTTCACTAGTAAATCTGAGCTTCCAGGCTGGGGTTGGCCTCAAAGAGATTGAGGAACTTTCTTCAGTTCAACAGTCACGAGAGGGCAGAATTCACCCGCTGACAAGCACGTCAGTCCCACCACCTGGGAACTTAGAATCATAGAATCATTGAGGTTGGAAAAGATTTCCAAGATCATCAAGTCCAACTGTCAACCCAACACTACCATGCCCACTAAACTTCTGCACAGTTACTGTCGGCTTCAGCACTGCCTGCTGAGATAGTATTACAGACCCAATGGAGAGACCAAAATACCTACCAGCAGCACGCCCTTACCCACGGATTTAAGTCAACTCATTCCTGCAAAACAGCTGCTAACTTTTGGCTAATTACTGGTTCTTTGTGTATAGCAACTGCCTATTTTGTTTATGTTACAGAATACTAATTCCCTAAGATGCAGGCACAAGAACTTTTTCTTAGGAGTCTAGAGCTCCCTCCCAGCTAATTTTCAGGGTGTACTTGTTTCTGCAGGGTACATGAGCTATTAAAAGTAGATAAATCCTTCTGTCACAGATGTGAATAGGCACAGAATCACCTAAACAGCCTATCGCTGTCCCAACCTAGCAGAGGCTTAGCTCCTCTGGAAGGAGCCCCACAGGCTGATGGAAAAGTGCTGACAGCAAAACCCATGAGCTCGATTTTCTCCTCACCAGTGACCGTGACCCTCCACACACCTGCGGATCACCCACCGCTCACTGGATGAGCAACTGCTCCTCTCAGACTGCTAACAAGCATGCTTCTGGTTTTAAATAAGATGAAGGCTTTGCTGATTACACTGAAACAAGCTACTTGATCACTACACCTCACTCACACAGAAAAAGAGAGTGTTGGGGGTTAGAAGGGACCTCCTGATGGCAGCCAGTCCAACCCCCTGCCAGAGCAGGGTCCCCCAGAGCAGCCCCACAGGAACGCGTCCAGGCGGGTTGGAAAGTCTCCAGAGCAGGAGACTCCACACCCTCTCTGGGCAGCCTGGGCCAGGGCTCCGGCACCTGCACAGGGCAAAAGCTTTTCCTGATGCTTTTGTAGAACGTCCTGTGCTCCAGCTTGCACCCGTTGCCCCTTGTCCTATCACTGGACATCCCTGAGAAGAGCCTGGCTCCATCCTCCTGACACTCCCCCTTGACATATTTATAAACATTTATGAGGTCACCCCTCAGGCTCCTCTTCTCCAGCTGCAGAGCCCCAGCTCCTTCAGCCTTTCCTCCCCAGGGAGATGTTCCATCCCTCCATCATCCCTGGGGCTGCGCTGGACTCTCTCCAGCAGTTCCCTGTCTCTCTGGAGCTGAGGGGCCCAGAACTGGACACAACATTCCAGATGTGGCCTCACCAGGGCAGAGCAGAGGGGCAGGAGAACCTCTCGACCTACCAGCTACTCCCCTTCTCACACAGCCCAGGATGCCATTGGCCTTCTTGTCCACGAGGGCACGGTGCTCATGGTCAATCCACAAGTCTACCATTCTTCAGTGACAACTCTCTTGGATACACAGCCAATCAAGAATAATTTATGAAGAACTGTATTTTTTTTTTGCATATTCAGACTCCAAGCTGTATATCTCACCCTCTCTGGTTCTTTCAGGCTCACTTCTGAAGGAGGCTGTCATCACACATTTCACTGGTACTGTCAGAAACGAACAAAATCATTGTTTACCATCCTCACAATTTTCTCGTCTGCAGTTTGTGATGTTTGGCTGCTCCTTAAATACTTTTAAATCCCTTAACTGAGAGGCAGAGAGTCACCTGATGTCTTTTTTTCCTCAATTTTCATCTTTTATTTAAACCATCCAATTTATTCACTTGTCCTATCTTTTTCATACTTATTAAGTGCTTTCCGTTTATTCTCATGTGTGTTCTTAACAGTGGCTTTTAGGGTCATCCCCTTCACTCCTTTAGGACACAATGATTTATACCCAAGACTTAGATTCTACTGGCATAGATAATTATATCCCTCTTTTGCTTAAACTCCTTCCACAGTTGCAGTCAAAAGATGATTCTAATCAAAAAATCACTATTTTATTTTCTTTTTTTAAATAAAATAACATTTAAATATTTGGAACCACTTTTCTGCAAGATCACTGTGAATCTGTGTGATCTGGATTGCTATTTCATGATTTGTAGGGTGTAAATAAGAATTAGCCTGAAATTCATTTACAACGTCTTGGTTTTGAGAGAGTGACTTCCTCATCCCAAAATCTTCTGCATGCTACTACATTGCAATTAAAAATCCTTTCATTTTCTCTCTTTTTTTCCCCCCCCTCTGTTCTTTTTATCACACTAATACAAGCAAAAGAAATTATTTCAACTACTATAAATTAAAATAACACTACTCAGAGATGCCCTGATCTGCCTCTGCATTATCTCACAGTGACTCACAGTATGGTTTGGACCAAGCACTAGGAGACTGAGATTCACTCTGTTCCTGCCCCACGCTCTTTAAAAAAGAGGGTAACAATGGAAGGGATCCAATAGAAACATATAAAATCACACGCAATCTGAAGAAGCTGAACACAGATAAATACAACTTTTTCACAACTCAGAACATGGTGCATGATGAGAAATAGAGTAGCAGTCAGTTTAAACAAAAGGCCAAAAATAAAAATAAATCAACGTGATATACACGTCAAATTGTGAAATTTGCTGCCCTGGGTTGTTGTAGATTCTCAAAGTATTACTGAGTTCAAGAAGGGATTATAGTTTAAGAATGACACTTCTGGTTTTGTAGATACTAAGCAGGATAGCCTGAATACATACAGTCGTTACATCAGGATAGCCTGCCAAGAATCAAACCTGAGAAAGTTGCCATATCCCTTACACGTTCTTTCTTAAAAAAGCAAACCTAACGCACCATATACTACTGTCCACCTTCAGAGGCAGAGCACAGGTTGGACAGCTCTCTGGTTTGTCCTAGCGCTCTGATGCGAAGGGCCAGAAAGGCAAGACGTCCTAAAGGAACTATTTTTAGTCCGAGGTCAATTCTGCTCACACGAAAACTGCAGAAGCAGCTTTTAG
>NW_009709956.1:0-5703 GCF_000703405.1 Apaloderma vittatum | reverse complement strand
AGGAATGCTCAGAGCTGCCACGGCCACAGCCACACTGAGCCACAGAAGGCACTTCCTAAGAGATCCCCACCTACCGCGCATGCTGACTTTTGCCATTTGGCTTCTGAAAGTGCAGCCATTCCGCCAGAGCAGATCACAGAAATTTAAGTTAACCTTGTATTTCAATCTGCACAGACGTTCTTGCACACACAGGTGCATACGACACAGCAGCGAATACAAAACCCTTCAGGACTGCAGTGCTTCACCTCGCAGGTTTCTTCTCAAGGAGAAATCCCCACAGGGCATCTGCTTAGCATGAAACATGTAAGATCTCAGAGAAATATCTATTTTCATCTCAAAGAATCACACATTTATGAAGCTTTGCCCACAAGAATAGCTATTACTAGTCAGATTGCACCAACAAATCTGGAATTAAGAATAAATCTAGAGAAGATACTACACATCACTGCAGAGCCCAGTCAGCTTTTTCTTTGCATATCAGAATGAACTACTTGATGTTCACAAGCCACAAAGCACATAAAAACCGTGTATGGTTTTACATTGACACTGACAGTAGTACATTATTGCTGTATTTGTCAATGGCATTTAGAGCAGTTGGCTTTTTGAAATAAAGCCTGTATTCAGTGGAGCATCATTAAGAGCAATTGAATTGCCCTTCATCTGTTTCTGGGGCTCGGAGGACTAAAATGCAGTGTCTGGAAGCTTTATGGGCATTAGCTCCTTTCTGTTTTGTTCCATCTATGCAGCCTTGTCTGTGCTTTCATATGTTCGACTTGAAGACAAAAGGATTTCCAGCAATAACCTTCTTTTGATGAAACTCATCTTTATTTACTTCTTGTTTCCTAGTAAGCGATGAAAAAAACCCTTTATGGGAATAAGATTACTTAAATCAAAAGTGACTTCTCCGCGCGCAGCAGTGCTCGGCTGCCAGTTCATCACGACGTCTGCTTCCCGGCTGCACTGACCGTCCTAGGAACACTCACCTGTCCAAGTGCTTAGTGCTGTAGTAAACAGAGACCTACTTCTTTATGACAGTAAATATCCACATTTTCAGGCTTATTGGTATCAGGGGCAATGCCTGGTTGCTGTATTTTTGTGAAGGTAGCAATGCTGTACTTGAAGACAGCTGGCACTTCCTAATAACTGGACAGCTTGTTGCCGCTGTCACAGTAGGTGCCACCTTATCATCCATCCAAAAAGTGGCTGGTACTTGCTTCCGAGGAAACTTCCCTGAGCTTGCAGGCTGGGCTCAGCCCCAGGTATGTGTCTGTTCAGCTGTCACCGGCCTCCCTGGCCGAACAGCTTGCAGAGCAATTACCACATAACTCCGAATTACACACCTCCAACAGTCAGTTCTCTTCGGCAGCCCCACGATCCCCTGCCGGTGCCTGCTGGCTCTTCTGACCTCTGCTCTCTGGACAGCATTTTATATCACACTTATTGGGTACTTAACTTCTTGTTTTCCTTGTGTGCTGCTCCAGTCAGTCAGTGCAGCTCTTGCTGCCTCCATCCTGCCAGCAGATCCCTGCCGGGCCAAGCTAAAGATAACGCTCCTGACATACGGTGAGCTGGCATGAGAAGCGCGCGCACATTTTGGCGAACATCTGGAGGGAATACCCCAAGCACAATGATTTTGGCTGGACTACGGGAAAGGCTCATTATTATACCACTTGAAGCCAGTTTGTAGAGCTGGGCATTTTCAAGGGCCAGGTTTGTGTGCCCAGAGCAATGCAAAGAGCTGGCACAGGCAGGAGGACGCACTAAGTGAGTCCCAATAATGCTCATCTTTATAGCCCTTCTCTAAGGAGGTGGTACCTGCCAGTTCCCCAAACACCAAAGTTGTCCTTACCACAGATTATCTTTTATCAGAAAATAATTTTTTTTAAAAAAAAAGGTCAGGCACATCTGTACAGAGGTACCAGTCACTTTGCATGTGGTTTTGTGAAGTTTTATGGAATACCTTGGGAGCATTTGCAGAGGGCATTTGCCCTCCCGATATCTCAGGAAAAAATGCAGATGCTGAAGGAGGTAAGGAAAAAAAAAAGCTTCCTCCCAAGAACTGCATCCTAAGGAGACTTCTTGCTAATAAAAAAGAAGGGATATAAACCAAACTCTGACTTGTCCTTGTAAAGAGCACACTTCCTTCAGTACACAGCAGCAGAAAGCACAACTTTTGGAGAACTGTTTTCTCTTCAATGAGGCTGAGTTACCATGGAAATAAATGATGTGATTGACCTGACCATCCTTGTCTGGCTCCTCAATTCTTCTCCTTAGTGGGTGGCAGCCAAGTCTGTAGCCATTAATCAAACAGGCCTTACTTCATTAGCTTCTTAACTTTCTCCTGGATAGTTTCCTACCCTTGACAGGAGATGCTGTGTCACCCAGCAAGGATTTCAGTCAGGTAGGGCAAGCGTTATTTATCATGTCTGCAGCTGACTCTGTGCTGCCACCAGGGTCTCACGCCAGCAGCGAGTCCAGCAACCTCATTCCTGAGAGAGAAATAAGGGAGGTGGCAGGGGTGGGAAAAACGAGACTATAAAAGGGGGAGACACTCATCCAGAGAGCAGATTTCCGAAAAAGCCTACCTTAACGAGCACTGGGCAACTCTCCACATGAACACCGAGTGCAGAGGAATTTTAAAGAAATTAGCTTCTTAATTTAGGTATCTACTCGAGGAGTAGCTCCTATGAGAGACAACTTCAGAAGGGAAAAGAAGAGGATAAGGAGTTGATAACTATCATGTGGTCTGATAGGTTATACTGATATGAAGTAGGAGGATATATCTAGTTTAATTTCTTAGGTTATTGTTGTTTGATAATTTAGAACAATCAGAAAGTCTGGGTGCGTTGTAAATATATGCAAGGAAAAAAGGAAGCGAAACAGAGGTCTGTGTTCATGTAGTCCTGCTAACAGAACACAATCAAGAAGGCCAGTGCTGTTGTCAGTGGGTTCTGTTCCAATATTGGGAGCAAGTAATCCACATCCGCAAATAAAACAGCACTCTGTTCCCCAAATAACAAGGACAAAGCATCATATTCAGTTTATTTGAAACCAAAGACATCAAACCTCTGTTAACATAGTCCATAAAATTCATCAGGCAAAAGCCTTTTCAATTAGGCTAGCAGGTTTCTTGCCCTCAGAATTTCAAATAACAAACACAAGAAACGCCTTAAAATTCCACAGTGTCAGTGTATCACACTCTACACTATATGAAACAGCCCAGGCATTAGCAGCTGACCACAATAAAAATGGGACAGCCCCACTCACTAGAAACCAGACCCGGAGACTACATCTGTCTGCAAGGTAGAAAACAACAAAATGCAGGAAAATCTTCCTGTTGGTCTGTAACAAGTTGCAAATCCCCTAGAAAATAATACACTGAGCTATTCAATAGCCTTGATTCTGCAGTAGTTTTATTCCATAAACCTATGGAAATTTTAGAAAGCATTTTTGCACGGCGTCTATTCTCCTCAAGCTTCCTATATCAACTTATGGCTTCCACGCCGCAAACATCACGAGTGGCATAGCAAGAACGCTGCCATTCGAAATGCCAGATTGCCTGGACATAGAATTCAAAGAAATTTTTTTCTCTCTAGCTATTAACATCTGAAAGCCCTGCCAGACTTGGATAAACGCCCTAATTTATAGAAGCCCTCTGCTTGGTTAATGGAAAAATACACCCTTTGGCCCCCAATCCAGCTTGGTGTGTGAAAGCACAGAAATTTCATCCCAACAGAGCATCAGAGCACAACACTGAATTTTGTACACTCTTAGCATGATTACTTTGCAATTATGGCATATGTATTATGGCAAATCCCAAGTAAATTATGAACTCTGTACATTACAAAGGCACTGTGAAACACTGATTGATTTGGACAGTTTGTAGTTAATTAAGTTCATTTCCAATTCCATCTCTTCACACAATTTCAAAGCATTCTGCATTGAAAGCCCATTTTCAATTAGTAAGGAGGATGAAACAAAAAAGAATTATAAAAGTGGCAATCCCCATTTAAATCTTCACAGTGCAGCAATTATTTATGTTAAGTGTTGAGAAATTGGAGAGTTGTACTTGTCTAATACATTTTTTTCCCTGATATATCTCTCCTATATATTAAATCCGGACAAAGTAGCAGTATAGCTTTTTTGTAAAGACTAAAGTAAGGACTAAATTATTGTTCACAAACTTGTACAGAGCACCAAGTGGTAGAAAAACGTCTGCGCTTGGCTAGAGCCAAATTAAGTGTCTTGGCTTGATTCTTCTCACTGCTACTGCACGCCAATTCCATTTCTTGGACTAAAGCAAACAGCCCTGCTGAAAAAGTAGTGAAGGAGTACTAAATACTAATACTTTATGCTGAGGAATGAAAGCAGTTACCTGGTCTTATTCTAGTGTTCGAGGCTTTTCACAGAATCATAGAAACATTCAAGTTGGAAAAGACCATTGGGATCATCAAGTCCAACCTATAACCCTGCTCTACACAGTCCATCCCTAAACCATCTCCCCCAACCCCACATCTAAATGAGCTTTAAACACCTCCAGGGAAGGTGACTCGACCACCTCCCTGGGCAGCCTGTGCCAGTGCCTGATTTCTCTGGCTGTGAACATTTTTTTTCCTAAAATCCAGCCTAAATCTACCCTGTTGCAGCTTGTGGCCATTCCCTCTACTTCTACTACCAATTACCCATGAGAAGAGACCAGCACCAACCTCTCTACAATGTCCTTTCAGGTAGCTGTAGAGTCATGAGGTCTCCTCTCAGCCTCCTCTTCTTCAAACTAAACAGCTTCAGCTCCTTCAGTTGCTCTTCGAAATCCTGTAAGCCACTGTTGCAAGATACCACAGGGAAGAATGGATGAGAAACTGTTCAGACCCTCTTTTCTAAAATCCTTTCCATGCGTACATGCTCAAACCTTCACATTTGGTCATCATTTTCAGATTTTGGTAATTAAAGAACCTTACACTATCTCTTTACACTCCTTAGCAAATTGGTTTGCGAAAGAGGTGCAAACACTGCCATGCACTGAACTTTGGGAACATGAAGTGACACAAAAAAAATAAAGAACAAAGAAAAAAAGAGCTCATTTTGTGAATTGCTCATGTTATTATTCTACAAAACAGCATGCGAATACCCTCCTTCACACAAGCCAAATACCTTCAATACCCACTAGAAGGAGAGAGAGGGAAAAGACTAAAGGTATTTAGGGATACCATTTAAAGCTGGCATATCTTAATTTGCTGACTGTACTGCCTTCACCTCTACCCAAGACTGTGAGCCAAAACCATGACGCCAAAATGAATGCCATGAGGTTTGCTGCAACTACAGATGCACAGTGCTGTAAAATAACTTTGTTAACTTCCTTCACTAGGTTTTAAACTATCATCTAGTGGCCATTTGTCACTGGCATCGACTTCCCGCCAAGCAGCCAAGACTGCAGCTTGAACCGCCGGCACATGCTTCACTGCCTGATTCATGGTTGGCTCCTCCGCTCTGTCCTTCTCTTTGCCATGTTGGCAGCAGGCTTTGTAACAACACAGCAACAGCAGAGCAGGAGCAGGAGAAGAATGACAGGTGCTAGAAAACAGAGTAAATGGTTCAGGGAAGGTAGAAGGGTAGGCAATAAGGGGGGAAAAAAACCCGAAAGAGTTAAAATAGGAGTAGGGCTTTATGAAATAGGAAACATAAGCTGAAGGGGAAAAAAAAAAA
>NW_009709955.1:16669-28771 GCF_000703405.1 Apaloderma vittatum | reverse complement strand
GGGATGTGGAACCGCGATCTCCGAGTCTGTCCTGGCCCAGGTGCTTGCATCTGAAAGCAGCAATGATAGATGAGTCAAAAATGCCTTGCAGCTTGTTATTTTTAAATTTATTATTTTTTTAATCCCACTTGATAACATAGGGACTTGGCCGTATAAGGACTTTTCTGTGCTATGGAAACAATAGATGACAGCTTAGCTGTTCCTTAGCCCAGTTACAGCTCACTTAATGTTCTTTTTTATTGCGAGCAGACTTCTAATGAGGTTATGAAACGAGCCTGTGTCACAGCTAAGTCCCACCCTTCTGCTGTGCTGCTGAGATAGGCCGCCCATGATTTCATCCTGGGGAGACAGGGGTGACTGATGGAGCCCTCCAGCTGCTCCAGAGTCACTTGCAGCTTCTGTTTTATCTGTCAAGTTAGGTGCTTGATAACCTCCAAGTTTTCCGGACTTCTGACCACTAGGAAAAAGAAAAGCTTTTTTTTTTTTCCCCCCATCTTTCTTTTATCCCAAGAAGCTCTGCTGAAGGGATATGTGTATCTGTGGTAACTTCCTTCCAGTTCTTCCATTTTCAGCCCTATCCAAAGGAGATAGTTTGAGTGAGTACCTGAAAAATATTTCTGCTAAAGTCAAACGGGCTCCAAACTGGACAATTGTCCATCAGTTTCTTTCTGGTAGACATATTTTTGTATGCTTCCACAGCTATCTGTTAGAGATATATCTCTGTGTACTTAAAATTAATGAAAAATTTAACCTGTAAAAGCCAGGAGCATGTCCTTGTAAGCCCTGTAAAGAAGAATGATTGTGCTTTGAAGGTGGTGTTCTTTAAGTCAGCAGGGGTTTATTCTTAGTATTATCATCACAGACTGCTAGGAAGATATTTCTTAATGTCTGTCTTTGTTCTCTGTCCGTGAAATGATCACGAGGTTTCTCTTCACTGTTAGAACATAGGATGAATTCACTGGGGTGTAGAAGATGCTGGAATAGGCGCTATAGAAGAACTGATTAACTAATGTATTTCAAGTGTTTTCATAGTGAATGCATGGATACTGTAAGAATATTTTAGTCTCTCTACAGCCATTCTTGTAAACTTCTGCTGCTTGGAGTGCTGTAAGACAACCACACGTGTACTTTGCATTTATTTCCAATGCTGATAATAGGCCCTTTCACAGAAGTCTCAAATACTGTCTGGGGCCTCACATTTAACAAAACCTGAACAAACAAACAGCATTGCTCTACCTGGAATGTTTTGGTTTCAGACACCTTTTACAGCCCAGGCTAGATGTGTGATGCCTAGCTAGGAATCTCTTTGATTTTAGGAATCCCAGCAAGCACAAGGCTGACTAAATAGCATCTGCTTGCAGACAAAGCACAGGACAAAGAAGAGGGGTTGGTTGTGGAATGCCAGTGCTTTCTGGGGTGGTTTGTTTGAAACTAGTCTCTTTAATCAAATTCTGTTTCTTCAAACCGCAGAGTCAAATGGTTCTTTAAAATAAGAAGGTCATACTTACTTTTTTATACTTTCAGGGTAATACCATAATCGGGACTAAGATATGGAAAACTGTGACGTGGTGAATGCTGCACAAGAAATCCCTTCATCTTCTGCAGACTCTGATGTCAGAAATACCCACAGCTCTGTCTGTAACTTGAATTGTAACAGGTAATATGGCAAAGGAATTCCTAACAAATATTTTTTTTTGTTTTTGTTTTGCTTAGAATGCTTTTACAGTAACACTGTTACTAAGGTGAAATAATATATAATGCTCAGCAATATATTTTAGTTAGATTTTTGGGTTGGGTTTTGGTTTTTTTTATATTTATAGCTATAATCCTTAGTGACTTCCATTTCTTTGTGTTTTGTAGAATGGGGTGGAAATAAGCCTGTCCAAAAAATTGTAAGAGATCAGTCTTTGGAAAGATTGTGTATGATGCTAAGTCATTTGTAGAGAACAGCAGTTTAGAAAAACTTAATTGCTTTTCTGTTCAATGCCAAGATATTCCTAGGGAATAAGAAGGGCAAATACAGACTAAAGGGCTAAGCGACAGATTAGGAGAGGTTCTTCCTGACTGACTTGTTAAAATGAGAATTAAAAGTCGCCCACTGCAAGTGTAACTTCTCAAAAGGAGGCAGTAATCTTGGACTTGATAAATCATTGATACAGAGAAGCTTCTATCTGTAAGCTTCTGGCCTCAGAATCTATGAAGAAGCACATTGATTTGATGAAAAGCTGTATTTGTTGACATTTGTACTAGTGAGCACTAATATCTGTGCTGATCATGCTGTCTCTCTTCTTGGAAAGCTACTGTGTTTTAATAGTATGTAAGATAAGAATGAAGCATGCCGTGGATTCTTTGACATTTTCTTGAAACACATCCTCATTCTTAAGGATTTTTTTTCAGCCTGATGAGGGTCACAATGTAAATTAAATGTATAATTCTTTTATGACTGCATAGCATATGTAGTATATTATTCTGGGTACTGTGTTGGACAACTGGCACAATAAATAATTGAACTATTTTTACTCATGTTTCACTAGAAGTCACTCATCCAATCCCAATGGAGTTTCTGGTTACTCAGGGAATACCAGGTCCTCATTAACACCTCGTGCTGTTGAGCTGCTCGCCTCCTTTATGCAAGATATCCAGAACATTGGAAATGCCGACTCAGAAATTGTGAAGAACTGCGAGGTATTTGATGTTTATTAAAAAAAAGAAATATTATATTAGTGTATCGGCTTTGCATTTTGGAAGGCAGATTTAATGATGGTATAGTTTAGCAGTAAGTTCTATATAGGCATGTGTTCTTCGTGATGGGGCAAATCTTTTTACACTATACAAATTAAGTCATTTGATGTAGAGATGTGTTATCTTGCTGTCTAGAAGGATCTTTTTTTAAGTGAATGTGTCCATAATGAGTTGTTTCCATTGACTGACATGATAGGGGAACGTTATTTATTGTGGGATAGACAACTGCAGTGCTGTTATAAACTTTGTATTATGTCACCACCTAAGTATAGGATTGCAAAACTATCTACAGCAAAAGGTGAGAGGTGCAATGTTAATGTGCTTTAATTATTTTACTTTGTGATTTAATAGACGAGGTGGCTACAATTATTGAGACTGGTAGAAAAACAATGTCAGGAACAAATAGTTGCCCAGCAAGAGCAGTTCCACCATCAAATCCAAGTAAGTAATGATTTGCTCATGTAGGTAGGTTAGGCTTTTCTCCCCACCAACCCCAATCCCCCTCAAAACCAATGTGATGCGGTCTCTGGCACCCGTGTCTTTTCCTGTAAGTGTGTTCAGGCAGGCAGTTAATGGAGGCGGATGACTGGAATGCTGATTTATGGGATGCGTTTTTGAGACAGCCTGGGATAATTAATAAAGTAACTGGTAGGAACTGTTACAGAAGTGAAGATTCTTGGATTATTTGTATTCGGTTGTTTTGTTTTCACAAACATTTGGTTCAGAATGCCTGGACAATAGTTGGATTTTGTAGATATGGATTGTTTTTTTGGGGACTGTTAGACTGTATCATTTCTAATTTTGAGACATTGTAGTTTTCTCTTCATTAGAGAAATGTTATGCAACTTGTCATTCCATCATCTAGACAGTGTGTAGTGTAGGAAAACATTCACTGTAATATGTGAACACTTTTATCACCTTTCGGTCAAACAGTCTCCTTTCTAAGAATGCAAAATGCCCCATGTGAAGATTGACATGTTTGCTGAATTGTAGTGATCCATTAAAACAGAAGAAATGTTTATGTATAAGAGACAGTAATTCTATACGTATGTGATGCTTAATATCTTCATCATTTTGGTTGCTGTTTTTCCCTTCCCTTTCCTGATGCCCTCTACACTAGTAGTAATCAACAGTTCCTGAACTGAATTAACAAGAGGTACTGTCCTTTTATCCTATCTCCTGTTTCTCCTTCTGCCTTCCCCTCCCACCTCGTTGTTTTTGTTCTGCAGTGTTTCCTTACCCCTTCCTCGTACTGTAGTGGTTTGATTCACTTGTTGCTAATCGTAGTCTTGACTAGTCCAATGTGTTGGCTTTGCCAGGTTTTGTCCTTAATAGGAAAGGCTACCTCTGGAAGAGGTGAGTTTGTGATATCGGCAGAGACTTAGCAACTGCATGAACTGCCAAACCAAATATAAAATTAACCGCCGTAACTTAGTTTCAGTTGTGTGAGCGTATTAGATAAAATAGATGGAGCTATTCCAAACTTAAACTGGTGTGCCAGTGACCTAGCGAAAATACTGAAATACAGGCAACTGAGCACATTCTAGTAAGAATAACAAAAAGCCAAAAAGAATAATCTACCATTTGGAGTTAGAAAAGCAGATGCTGCATTAGCACTGACATCACTCTGAGATAAGGCTTGCTCTGTCCCCTGTTCTGAGACCAACTGTGCTTATAAAAATACATCTTCATCCATGTGAAAAATATGGATCAAAAGACCTTGGGTTCATTTTGAAATCTTTGGGGTCTATCCTTGGCTTCTGTGATTTATACACCAGAAGACAAGTGTGCTAATGACAAACTCTCACCACCCATGGATCATCCTAAGGTCAGACTTTACAGAAGAAGATTTAGAAAAAAAAGTTACCTGCAATCCCAAACCTCTATAGAAATGTCATATTTTTCCAGTCTTCTCTTGGAGTTATTTGTGTGCAAAGAGAAGGAAAAGTGGTATTTAATTGGAAGAGTAGCCTTTTACTTTGCCCATGAGTTATTCTTGACAGAGATAAAATGTCAACAGAGAATCTGATCAGTTTTTTCCCCACAGTTCTGTCTCTTCCCTTTTGTTCTCCCTTTCCTGCCTTCCTCAACAGAATTGAGTCGCAGAATCAAACCGCAGATGCTTTGCTGCAGTCATGACTGAAATCATTAGCACCACAAAAAAACTTTGTCATTGCAGAAAACTTAATTCGCTGTTTTTTTTTCTGTAGAAAGACTGAGCTGAATTTCAATTATTAATTCTATTGCAAGTTAATAAAACATGAGGCTTGCTTCTGACTAGTGTTACCTGTAGGTTCCTCTGAAATCAAGTCTTATTTTTTTGATTCTTACTTTCAGAGAACAAATTATTTCTGTTCAGTTTGTGCTTTCCGCTCGCTAATCATATGTGAGTAATGCACTGTAGCTCTCTGAAAAACATTGAGTTCCACGTTCTTAAATTTATTGCAAGTTGTTTGTTTTGGTGTGTTTTCTTTTTTTTTCTTTTTTTTCCCTGAGGGAATTAGTTTGAAACCTGTTCTTGAAAAGGAGCTATGTACTCTGGTCTTGTAATGTGTAATAAGAGTTGTGTGCTCATGCAGAGCTGGGTAATGTGGATACAGCTCTGCAGAAGCACGAGTTGCTGGCCAAAGGACGCAGCCAGGGGCACTGCATGAAGTCTTTTCATAGCCCTTGACAAAAGCATTTCTTGTTTCTCAGAGCTGTTTCACTATACCAGTGCACAACTGTAAAATTTTTTAAAAAAAAACACGTATCTAATATGCTGAAATACCGTCTTTGCAAACATTGTACGCTAAAGAGTAACTAACCTGTTCAGTCTAGTGATCTCCTTACAGCTTTGCTCCACTCCATCTGATACCAAAACGATGAGAATGTAGATCTTGGTATGATATGAACAACCTAATAGTGTACTATCTAAATCAGATATTTTAAGGTCAAGTTTTATGCAAATAATCTGACAGAGGTACATTATTCCTATTCATGTAGCAGAGTAATAGTTTATAGTTCCATTAAAGTGCCCTTACAGTCATTAAAAATGTATGTCCAGGTTATAAATTCTTTTAAACCTCAATTTAGCAAGAGACTTTAGTTGTTCACTTCTGACGACACACGTAGTTAGTTTGTATTTCTGCAGCTGACTGGTAGGTAACTCTAGTTGTGAAGGCAGGTAGTGAATACATGCATGCATGTTTTTTACATTAATAAACGTTTACCGAGGCCTGTAACTCACTGCATGGAATTCAGGATTGTTCCCATGCGCATTTTACTGTTCCGCACAGTACGCATACATCAACTTTATGCATGACATGTCTACACATTGAAAACATTTGAGTTATTTGAAAAAAGTACTCTTAATTCTGTCACTAATAACATGAAGGTGCATCAAAATATAAATGTGATTTGTGGCACGATCTCATAGGAATTTTGCTTTTTCTTTAGCTGATTCAGGATGAGCTAAAGCGGTTGGTGAAATTGCAGACCAGCAATTGGGGTTCCAGCAGGAGCAGAAGTTTGCCTGCCAAGCTCACAGACACTTTTTCACCGTTAGAAAGCAAGATGGGGATGCGTTCCGAAATCTTTGAAGAGAATGAGTGCATTGTCAATCAGCTTCGATCAAATGAAGCGGAAAGTCAGCCGGATGCTTGTGATCTGCATCAGGAATGTTTTGCGAATGATGCTTCACTGACCAGCGGGTACGGCACGCTCTCTGCCTCCCAGCTGAACCCCGGCAAATCAAACGACGTTAGCAAGTGCCTGGACTACAGGGACAAAACTTCCCAGGGACAGGGCGATGCAGCGCTGTTGCAGAGTGACACGGTTGTGGCCGGTGTTCGAAATAAAAGAGAACTTTTGCCCCCAAAAATAGAGGAAAAATTTTCGTCGGGAAGGAACGATGTTTTAGTTTGTCCTGTTGAATCTGAACCTAAAGTTGATGAAGCTCAATGTGGAAAAAACCCCAGGTGAGCAGTAAACTTTCCAAATATGTTCATTTGTTGTAGACAGTCCCCAGTGAGTAAACAGCTGTTGGTAACTGGAACCAGGTAAGAATAGAGTAGAACCTCTTGACTGTAAAAAATACAATGCTGTTTGGGAGATAAAGTTACTTATTTAGCCTTATTATTCTGCAGGATGCAGATTTCCATCTGCAGGGTTTGTCTGTTGCAAATACATTGCAGAAAAATAGGAAAATCTACTTTCTTCTGCAAATATGAGCCAAGATACGGTTTGTGTGTAGCGCTTATCTGCTCACCAGGATTTTAAGTGCTGGTTATCGTTTTTATATGACTGATATTTTAATGTTGTGCTCAACCAGTCTTTTTTGCCCACATATAGGCATGCATTACAGTAAGAAATTGTATCAGACAACAGCCAAACGTGTCTGGGGTTTTCTGTTGTTCTTTTTGGTTGATCTTTCTTGTGCTCAGCATGTAGGGTAGATCATAACCCCCGTTGATATATATATGTTCTCTCCCTTCCTTCTGTTGGGATTTATTCCACTGTTTGATTCATGTCGCACATTTCCCTGAGGGGAGGGAGCTGCAATTTATGGACTGTCAGCAAGCTTAGAGCCGGAGAAGTTCAATTCAAGAGTGTTTTCTCGGTTTGAGAAACCTAAGACAACTTTTGAGATCATTGATGTATGAATTTTTGTCCTTTTTAATTAAAAAAAATACATGTATTGGAAATTGCTTTCTGTTTTATGTTTTGAACTTGGAAGGAATAAAGAGTTCAAACCAAAATGGAATAGTCCAGGTAACCCAAACTATTTTTTTTGAGGGGGTTGTTGTTCTTAATTTTTTAAAAGAAATTTTCGTTGTCATCTTTTTTCCATCCTTTCCACTGTTTGTCTTGAACTGGGACAATATGTAGTTTGTCAAAGTGACACTTTTTAACAAAATTGGAACATTGTTCCATGTCTACCTCTAAGAAGAATTTCTGGATGTCTTTTTTTTGTTTCTGTTCTGCTTTTGCTTCCCCCTGTGTTTCCCTCTGTAACTTGTTTCTATCTTTATCCTTGCAGAGTCTTTTGAATGGGAAGCCATCCTTAGTGTGTCTGAGCTGACAGCTTTACAAACATACACAATAAGAAAAAACATTTACCCTCCAGCTTAATTTTCTGGTTGCAATCAGTATCTACCTGAACAGACCAAAAAATAGTTGACTGGCTAAAAATACGGAGTTCTTGATTAGTTTGTGTTTGGTTTTATTTTTTACATCAGGAAAGCCATTTGGATTATCCGCACAGGTGACTAGCACCTTTGCTTTCAGTGATTTGCTTGTGTGGGGTTTTTTGTGTGTTATTTTGTTTTACTTTTTTTAAAAAAGAGCCCTAAAACATTTCCGTATTCATTAATTCATATTATTTCTCAAAAATTCACAAAAGCAGTGGAGTTTTAGTGCCTGCGTTTCACTTCGGAGAAGAAATTGCTTCAATGCCCTCACTGAAAAGGGCATCCGTACTTAGAGTGTGTGTGTCTTCCTTCCCATTTAGTACATCTTTAACGTCGTGGGCACAAAAGTTGAAACAAAACCAACCAAAAAAAATGAACGTCGAAGAAGTATCTGTGAACTCTATGCAAGAAAATGAGCAAGCAAAGAAACTACCACTTGAGGATGTAAGCACCTCTTTATTTTATGTTTCTTCTAATTTTGTTCTTGCCACTGGTGTTTTTTCGGTGTTATAGTATGTTCTGATTCATCATGTGCTTTCGCACTTGGCTTTGAGCATTTGAGTAGTAGTGTTGCCATTTATATGTTAAAAGCTCATGTGGGCAGAGTTTAGTTCTTGGATCATTCCGTAATTATTCACATAGCTACTTTGGCTTATTTTATTCCTTGCCTAATCGTTGTCTTAGTTTACTTAAGTAGCACATGTTCTTTCCTGATGGAGATAATAGTCACGTTCTCAACTGAAGCCTCAGATAGTGGTAAATTATTGTTCAGGACAGGTAGTGTTCTTCCCAACTGGGATTTTTAAATTGCAGAGATTTTTTTGTTTTGGTTTAGTTTGATTTGGGATTTTTTTTAGTGTTCTTAAGAGTCTCTTATGCTAAAATCCAAATGTGCTCTTGTTTTGATTCTCTTTTTTTTGGCTATTGTTTATGTAAGAATAATGCGTTCTTTTATGCCTGTGTATAACTGTGATTTGGCTAAATTGAACTACTCCAAGCACAGTTACAGCACTAGTTACTAAAAGTAACAAAACCCCACACCAGACATTTGGCAAATCTAATTGGCACTTTAGAATCATTTGTAGTAATGCATGTTGCTGTGGCTGCTTAATCAGCTCAAAATACTTTGAGAAGAATTTGTTTTTTCCCTGCACCATTTTCTTGAGTTAATAATTGTGTATGCCCACAAATCTGATTATTTCGGGGAGTTTTGTGAAGTTTAATCACATTTAATACTTCTAATCCAAAAAGGATGTTACGCAACATGATGGTATGAGTAATTGTCAGGCATGTAGCTATAAAGTTTTAGAATTACTTTTAGTATATTAATTACCACAAACCTCTGTCCTTATGCTATTTTTAAGGAAATAATTCCTGAAACTCTGTGAATGACTCCACCTACAAGAGAATAGGAGAACTAGCAAATATGAATCATTTGATTCCAGGCAGGGTCCGTTCTCTTTCATCTGGTCACTTTGAGGGTGATCCAGAAAGGGTAAGAGCAGCTCTTTGGACTTGCTCGCTCTCTCCAGTCTCCTGCTGTCTTCGCAAACAAGATGTTGTCCCAAGGGGATATTTCAATCTAGGACTCAAATTTATCTCCTCTGGGTTGTCATTGTTCTCTCTCAGCTTTTGAAAATAGCTTTATCATTCTATTCCTTTGTAAGAGTTCAGTTGATACCCCTTCATTTTCCTTTCTTCCTCCTTAGGCAAAGGAGAATACCTAAGTAAAATCATTAAGAGGGACAAAATAGCCTTGAGGTGAGATGGTACCTCATGCAAAAACTTGAAAAGCTTTAGTTCTAAATTCTTTTTTTCCTTACTTTTGTTAACTCAGTGGTTACTATCCTGATCTAGTATAAATTTGCCAGGTAGCATGACCGTTAAGCTGCTGTAATGAGCAAAAAGAACTCAAGTATGGTAGAAAAGATCAATGTGAGCTGATCGACGAGAAGCTAGCTGCCCTTACTCAGTTGCTCTTGTCTTGCTGTGTTCTGTTGATGGTGTTCCTTCCTTTGATTAAGGAAGAGTTGTAGCAAATATGACATGTATTGTTTTTTTTTCCCCCCAATGCGTTGGTTCCACCCTTTTAAAAGAAGTTGTTTCTGTAATTAGCTGAGGAGGTTGCTTAAAACGTTTGGAGTGATGAGAAGTAGGATATGTAGTATCTTGTCTATCTGAGATGGTAGGCAGTGTTCACCTCTAGATTTGTGGTAGGTGGAGTCATAACAGCTTAATATCTGAAATTCCACTCTTAGGATGAGGAAAGAGTAGCACTTTTGGGAAGTCATCCCTCTATGTACTTGCACCTTTGAAGGAGCAAGAAAGTTTAGATGACTGTTCAAAATGTGCATTTTTGTAATGGTTAATCTCAAAAATTCAAAACTGCTTCACAAACGGACAAGCATGTGACTTAGAAAATATCACTATCTTAATTAGGAGGCTTAGCTTTGTTCCCCTTTTGCCTGTGATTGCCCTGAATATAAATCATAGAGGCTTGGATCATGCTGTATAATTAAATTTCATCTCTTAGCTTAAAAAGATTAGTCACACATGCAAATTTGAAAAAGTGCGGCATTGATTTTGCTTTTCTTGCCTTGTGATTTTTCCTTATAAATTTGTTTTTCTTTTGTAATTTTAGGGAAACCTTACCAATGCTGCTTTGCCACCTTACACTTTTTACCTCAATCACCCAAATAAAAGTCCGAATTCCTCAATGTCTGAAGCTTCAGGTATAGTTAATTTCTTAAATTTCCTTTTCTTTTAAATTCTCATTTTTTTAAGAAAACTCTTACTAGAATCCATCTCCAGTAACTTTGGGAAGGTGAGAAGGGTTTGAGCACTGAGAAGGTATTAAACTTCGATATAACATAATTCTGCTTTTCCTGCTTTTGTGTTTCAAACTGATGGTACCTCCTGCATATCACTGCTGGCAGATGTAGGACATGCAGCAGTTTTTTTCCTTCGAATTTCTCAATGTTTCAAAGCTGAGCTTTATGTTTAGAACCATTTCATGAGGTAATTACTATTAAAATCGTGGTGGGATGTCAAATGATCTTTCAGATTTTAGCATCGTTGGTCTAGTAATCACAGAAGTACAAGGTAATAGATGTGGAATTCCTGCAAGCCAAGGGCATGATTCAGTAATTGTGGGAACAGATGAAAACAAGCTAATGCTGTGTGTACCGTGGTGATTCTTTAATTTGGGGTTTGCATGTGTGCTTTTTTGTGTTTTGATAGGATTTTGCTTTTATTTTTGGGTGTGTGTGCATGAGGAGAGGTTGTTGGTGGTGTTTTGGGGGTCTGGGCTTTGGTGGGGAGTGGGGTTTTTTTTCTTAGTGCTATACTGGAATCAGTAGAAGTATAAATGTTTGTGGTAAATGAGGATTTGTTCCTTGAACATCAAAGAGCAAATCGGGATGCTTTTGCTGATTTATAACTTCCGTGCCTGATGCTGTGTGATGTAATACTGATTATGTTGCTTGTGCTTTGCACTGAGATTTTCCTAACTTCTGGAAATGAATCTTTTGCTGAGATTTTTAAACAGTAGATACAAATAACTAGTACAGCATTCTTGTTAGCTGACAAAGTAACATTTTACTCATGGATTTTGGGATTCCTGTTCTATAGCTGTGAGCTTGAAATTTGTAATTTTTTCTTCCATTGTTTATTGTTATCAGGACTTTCGTACTGGAAATTAGATGAAAAGGAGATGTATCACTCTTTACCAGAGAATTTCAGAAATGAGTTCACTGATATTTTCTCCACAAAAGCATCACCAGATCAGGTAAATTTTGTACCTGTTTTAAAAGATATCTTGGAGTTGCTTGTCATCTTTGCTTTTTTTCTATGATGGAAAGAATCAGCCCTCCAGAAGCTAACTTTGCTGTGAGAATTCTTTTGTTAGCTCAGTCTCGCATATTCTGTTCCTTAATTATTCATTTACCCCGATGAAGTCACTCAGAATTTATTGACCTCCTTTTGTCATTTAAAAGAAATTGTATGTATAGGAGATGAGAGTAACTAGCATATTAAAGGTGTATGTGCCTCATTAAAGACTTTTTTTTTAACTGTGTACATTGAATAAAACCTTCCTCTGTTCTGAACTGATTATTAGCTAACCCCCTCCCAACTTGTTTATCTATGTGGGGGATGGAGAATTGTGTTCAAATAAATTAATGTGGCATTT
>NW_009709955.1:0-16638 GCF_000703405.1 Apaloderma vittatum | reverse complement strand
TGTCTTCTGCTGATGAAACAAAGCTATCATCTTTGAAGGATATTTATCATAAAAGACAAAGGGAGAACAATCAGCTGCCAGACCAGAATTTTATCCCTTCTTCCCAGTCAAGCCACCCACCAGAGGTAACAGGAATTTTTTTTTACTTCCCGACTCCCTTTGAAAATAGGATCGGTGCTGGGGTGATTTCACATTAATTGGCCCTTGCTGCCACCTCCAGTGTTATGCTGGAACCGCAGCAATTCCTGCAGCTGGGTGATGAATCAGATTTTCAGCTGGATCCCTTCTCAAAAGAACCTCTAAGAACATGCAGGGTGAACAAGCACCTTTTGCTGCACAACCTTGAGGATGGTGCAGGGACAAATCTGCTTGCGCTGAGGCTGCAGCTGCTGAAATGCACGTGGAACTGCAGTCGCAGCAGCAGGGTTTGGTTACAGCTTCCCACAAGATAAGTTCATTGCACTCATAAAACAGAAAAGGCTCGGGTTGTGGAAATACTCTTTGTCATATCTGTTTCTTTATACAGCTTTCAATCTTGTACAAAATCCAGGAGTGATGGCTACTGCGCAACTATTTTGTTTACTTAATCCATGAAGTGTTTTTCCTACCTGTCCAAAGTTTTTGTTTCAACCTACAGATGTCATAATCCTTCTATTTACATAACTGAAGTTTCGAAGGCTTTCCAGACAGCTGCAGATGTTAGTTATGTCTTTATTCTTAACAGAAACTTAGAAACTCAAGTTGCAAACTTTTGAGGATATGTATCATCATGTAAGCGGTTACGGGCCCCTTCATCTTGCTTGTCACTACCAAGTGATTGTAGCAATATTCCGTTTCATGCCTGCGATATATTATATGGTTTACTTGTGTCTTCACATAAACTCTTTCTACAAGAACAAAAGTTAAATAATTTTTTTTTTTAAACCATTGTAACTTATTTCTTAGATCTTGACATTGGACCCAACCCTGCATATGAAACCAGGTCAGCAGAACCCAGGACGCTGTTTTTTCAACATTCCTGAAGAGACTACCCCTTTTTCTCCAGACTCCATGGCAGAACCCGGATTTTCAAGTCATTGTGACACAGACTCTTTTTCACAGACAAGCAATTCATCTCAATTGGATGATTCTCCAGAATATCCTGCCAGCAGCAGAGCTGTGCATGTGGACCTCTGGAAAAATCGCCCATTCCAAAGTGGAAACCAGACCAGCTGTCCCTTTCCAGTGGCGTACAGGGATGCAAATAGTGATACTTTAGTCAACACTGAGGAGGAAGAAACACTGACTTTAACTCCATCTTCTGTTACTCAGTGTGCTGACAGCAGTTTGCCAGAATACAGCCTCTCAGTGACATCTGTTGAAGATCCTGTGATAATGTCAAAGTAAGTAATTTTTCTTTTTGAAAAAGTCATAAAGTTGGTACTTTCATGAAAGATGTCAAACTTAACAACACTAGTAAGACGAAGAAAATGTGAATTCTGTTTGCTTAGAGCATAGCTAGCCACTGCTGCCTATTTTTTCTTTTTTTCCTCCCCTGAAGTAGAAATGACGTACAACTAGAGCAGTAATTTTCCCCTTCTTACAATTGTCTGTCTTTAGACTGTACTGTTTAATCTTCTTTAGACCATACTATTTAATCTAAGGCAGAACATTTGTTCCTTGTCTTCCTCGGATGTCAGAGCCTTAACTGGAAGGCAAAAATATTTTCTGTGGTTTAATGTTTTGGTTATTTCTGTTTATATGTTAAAATAAAGTTACATGCTTCCTTCATAGGCTGTATGAGGGAGCTAATTTAGGCAGAGGATTTCAAAGTTCTGTGGTGGTTATGTTTATCTATTTAGAATCAGATGGTGGGAGAACCTCAGAATTACTGCACTTGGACAAAATAAATAACCCCCGCTGACTATTGAAGCTCTCATGATTTGCACATGGACAGGCAGGCATGTAGGGGTCATGGTTTCAAGAGAGTTCCATGGTTTGAGTTCTCCTCTTTTAATTTTACATGCATAGTTTCTAGTGTATAGCAAAGGAGAGAAATAAAGCTTTGTATTGTATTTATATACATTATTTGTATAGAATGTTAAATATTTGTATTAGTGTGAAGACTTCTATGCAAGCCTGAGGTGTCTGACACCACTGCCTTAGATAACAAACCTTACTTTGCTTTAATATGAATGCAAAAAAGTTCTGTAAGAAACTTACGTGCTGAGTTGGTTATGCAGGAATGAATACAGCAGTGCATGGTCATGTGGCTAGCTGGAGATTTTTTAATTTTGAAATTGATTCTTTGAATTTGATTCTTAATTTTGAAAACAGGATTAGGCAGAACTTGAGGGAAAAACATGCTCGACACATAGCTGATCTACGAGCTTACTATGATTCCGAGATACAGAGCTTAAAACAGAAGCTAGAGGCAAGCTATAGAAGTGCTTCATCTGAAGACTTGAAGAAAATCAATCAAAATCTTGCTGACAGGTACTGCTTGTCCTTACTTGTCCTCTTCCTCTGTTACATGATATTCTTTCCACTTTAAAAAATGCGTAGGCTTGTTTAGAATATCTCAAAATATTTATGTCGCTCTACAGTTCTGAAGATTTCATGCATCTACATTATTACTGTTTTCCTGTTAAGTATAAGTTTTTGTGTTGTTTAATGCAGCTGCTTAAGATCAGTTTAAAATTATTCTTAGGCAGCAAGCGTGATGTTTGGACCAGAGATCTTGTTTGACCTGATTTTTTTACTTTACCTTTCATGTCAAAGCTATGGGTGATATAGGACCAGTCTTGAATTCATTGGTAGTGTTAGAGAGCCAATTTACCAGTTGGTGCTCTTGGACCAGATGTTACTGCTGGAGTCTGTATGCCTCACCTCTATAGTCCATTAGATACAGCTTGAATGTTTGCTATATACACAAGGTCAATGTGATTTTTATATCATTACTGCCAGTCAAAATATATATTGTAAACATAGACAGCTAAAATACTTTACAGAATGTATGACTTTCAGAATAATTGAAAAAAGTTTGTGTGTAGTTGGGACTCTTTTGTACTAGGTCCAGCACTAGTGGTGTGTTCTAACTATTAAAAGTTACTTCTGAGCAGTCTTTTATTGAGTTAAAGTAGCTTGTGATACGACTTCAGTCATCACTTATCACGCAACATCAGCAATTAGCTGAAGTGGAACTGTGGTGTATCTCAGCCGCTCTTGGTTCTGCGGCTCTTACTCTTTGAGCTGGGCACTTGCTGCGGTAGCTGGTGACTTTGGGAGGAGGTTACAGTCTGTGCAGTGATGTTTGTGAGGACACTGGAGGAAGGCAGGCAGGCTAGGAAATGTACTTTTACAATTCTAAAATCTCAAGAGGCTTTTGTAATCTGTGTCTTCGAAACAGGTGTGACCAGTTAGATGCGGCTCTGAATGAAGCAAGCGCTCGCATAAAAGCCCTTGAAAATAAGAATAATATGCTAGAAAAGCAAGTGGTAAGTCTGTGTTCTTAAGTCAGGTTGCCTTTTAACTAAAAGGGTGAAAGAATGCACTTGTTCTTCATTAAGCTGACCTGTGTTTCTAGAGCTTTCTCTGGATTTTCAATCTTCTTCCTTATTGTGTGACATCAGCCAGTACGTTACACCAGTGACTTTCCCAGCTGAGTTTCTTAGGACTCCCTGCTTGAATCATCACTTCTGCGTATAAAAAACCTTTCCGGGTTAGCAGGAATCAAACAAGGTTTAAAAGTGAAGTATTGTGATGCGTTCATGATGTCCCTCTTCAGATTTTTATTTTTTAGATTTATTTTGTTTTAATTACTTTCTGTTGGATTTCTTATGGAGCTGTGATAAAAGTGAATCTCATTTGCATTGGGGCAAAAATATTATTTTTCAAAGTATATTTATACAGTCTTTTCTGACTTGGTCAGACGAATTTCCGTATGACTGAATAGCTACATTTCCTGATCAAAGAACACGATGCTTTGCCATGAAAGTTAGACACCTGGAGACACTACTTATTTCTACCTTTTTTAGTCATTTTTTTTTAATGCTGGAAAGCAAGACACTCAGCTGGGGTTAGAGGCCTAACCTCTAGATATTTTAAATCCTATAAAATAAACACATCTTTTGCATTTTTAGTCTTCATTCTTTATGCACCATGGGAGTGAGCAAAAACCTTGTTTAGCTCATGTACAGATATGTTCTTTTTTTTATTTAGATGATTTTAGACTAGGCTTTGTATTCATGTGCAAACTCGTGACTGGCCCAGCCCTAACCCCTGATATACAGAAATAAAAAAATCTGCTGGATAAGCATTATAATGAATGTTGGGTTTTTTTCTCCTCCAGGCAGATTGGAGAGAACGCTTTTATGCCGTCAATAGTACTTCCAAAGTTCTGCAAGAACGTATTGAAGAAATGCGCACAAATAATAAAGAGAAGGATAACACTATCAGTCGACTGAAATCGAGGCTTAAAGATCTAGAGGAAGCATTTGAAAAGGCTTACAAGTTATCTGATAATAAAAATATGAGGCTAAAGGAAGAAAATAAAATGTTTCAAAATGTAAGTAAGAAAAGGGGCAGTGGTGGTTACGGTTGCTCGGATGTTATGAACGCAGCAAGTCCTGGTTGCTTCGGAAAGCTACTCACAGTTTACCTTTTTTTTTTTCCTCTCTTGGGCTTAGACTGGGGATTTTTCATAAGTCTTCACAACTTACTAGAACTGTTAATTGTGTGTGATTTGTAGACTCAGTCAAAGGAATTGTTCCTCTGATGCTTCAGGAACAGCTTTATGGAATGTTTAAATGGATTGGCAAAATGGATGTTAGCTGGAAACGCCACTTCAGGCTTTAACTCCTTTTTTTTACAATTAAAATTTCAAAATACAAAGTCAGTGAGGAATTCTACAGGTTCATTTATCTCCTTCAACTTCTTTAGAGAGAAATAATTTGAAAATTATAAATGTATTTTGTGAGTAGCTCTGTATTCTCTTGTCCTGTGTATAACATTTTTCTTCCAATTAGAAGATGCTAGAACTTAACAAATACTGTTAAAGTACACGTTGTACCCCCTGTAGTCCTTCTGCATGTGTTAGACAAACAGTTTTGATAATTTTGTAGCAATCAACAAACTGTTAATTGTGTACGGTCTCAGTGTGGGTTTGTGTGTTCTCTGTTTTGTTTTAGCTTTTAGGAGAATATGAGTCCCTTGGAAAAGAACATGAAAGAGTAAAGGTAAGTACACGCTAGTTAATTAAAAAAAAAGCCCCAAACAACAAAACAAGCAAAATATGTGATAATGTGAAAACTCATAGAGCTAACCAAAATTTAAAAAAAAAAAAGATCAAAGGGAAAGATCCATATTTAACTGATAGCTTCTTGCTTATCTTCAGAGCCCTGGAGGTAAAAGGAAGGAGCTTGAAATTATAATTTTCCAGTGATAGACAACAAAAAATATTGCAGTCAAAGCCAAAGAAATGTAATGGACCTCCCTTTCAAATAGGAAGGTGTATTTAATGCATTGTTTTCAGGACTAATGTAGTTGCTCATTTTAATAGACTTCTGTAGTTTCTAGGCTTTTTACATTTTTCCTTGTGTGCTTGTAGGATACATTAAATACAACTGAAAACAAATTGCTTGATGCAAACACGCAGATTTCCGATTTGAAAAGGTAAATGTGAAGCTGTCTTATTACTATTTTAGCAATATGAAATACAGGCTGTGGCTTAAACATTTACTTCTGGATTCTAAAGGCTGTAAATCTTGCAAGTTTAATTACACCTATGAAGCATTTTGTGTTGCTTTGTGTTAGTTTGTGCACGCTGTAAAAATGTCATTATTTTTAGGGTATGTGTGGTTTTTGGTTTTATTTTTCTCTACTTCCTCAATCACAATGTCTTCCAGGTGGATGTGCTTAATTGCATCCTTCCTGACGACTGTCACTCAGCTAACCTGGCCAGTCCACTGTGTGGCTCAGGCTTTCACTGCGACAGTCGTCCTCGCAGCAACTTCAGCTCATCATCTCTGTTCTGCCTTTTTTTATTTTGGGAGCAAGGATGCTGACAAGAGTTTGTTGTTCAAGACTGTGGCTCCTAGGCAGGAATAAAGCACAGAAGGGTGTTCCATGCGTAGAGCAGGAGTACTATCTCCTGTGGATGTCCCTCATGCTACCTAGATCTGTTTTTTTGATCCTGTCTTTCTAGTGAGGTCACTTAACTCAGTTAACTTAGAATTCAAATAGGTAGATAGATAAAAATGCAATAGTTGCTCTTGTTCTTCTGTTTCACTCAGGATATCTGCATGAAAATGAGTAAACTCTTAAGAAATATGTTGGATGTTTTATGTAATTTAAAATCATAATGCATCTCTGCTACTTCCACATTAGGACAATTTCAAAACTTGAAGCTCAGCTCAAGCAGGTAGAACACGAAAATACGCTGAAATTTCGCCATATTACTGAAAGTCGTTTAAGAACCTCCTGTGCCAAGTAAGTGAATATTCCAACAATGTCAAAACAGGTCACGTGTTTTAGAATACTTTTTAACGTGTTTTGGCTAAAAATGGATCAAGATTATGTCAGTCTGTAGGCTAAACTGGATTAAACATGTGTGACGTAATTTAGAGACTTCACATGCCAAGAAATTATTAAAAACAAATAAATACTTTGGATAATCTCTGTGTGACTTGGCAGGCTGTCTCTAGTCTTCCCAAATGAGTGTTTCATAGGTCTCAGTTGCTCAGCTGAATAGGAGTTCTCATGCTCAGTGAAGATCTTGGGACTAAAACCTAATAGTCCAATTAGACCTTGGAGGTTTTCTTTGTGTCTGCTGATTACTACTTCTATAAATAGAGTTTGTACGGGTATCCTGAGAGTAGTCTAGAGGTTCAGTTAGAATGCAAACTCTACCTTGAATTGTGAATTCATGTTCAAGAAATTAAAGTTGGCTTGTGTTCTATTTCTTTATGTTTTAAAGACTTGAAAAGCTTTATGTTTTATTACTGAGTTGTGGCTTCTTTGGTGTCCCTCCCAGTTCAGCACTGATGCTTTGAAGCACAACATTATAATATAATGTGTTTTGTTGACGGCCATTTGTAAATATTGAATAGTAGTATTTCAGGGGGATCTTACTGATGATGATTTTGAAGATGTAAGTAATTTATGTATTATGGGGACATATTTATGTTTAGAGCTATTGTAATGTTCATGAACAAGATCCCTGAACAATGAACCGAAAAAGACCTGAACATGGCAGACCGTGTTCATCAGGGAGGAGGATGTAAAAGCCGATATGGCTTTGGAAGTTAATCTGTCTCTTAACTGATCTCAAAGAAAACCTCATCCCAATTGACTGAGGATAGATTTACAGAACAGCAGTTACAATTCAAAGCCCCCGAAGAACCCTTTTTTCGTAATTATCGTCTACTTCCCTGTGTATCAAGATCACACTTGTCTTTTGATACTTCAGGATAAACTACTAAGCACAAATGACTATATTACTATCACTCTCAAGTCATCAACAGTGACTTTTGTTGATGGGATTTTTTGTTTTTATTTTTCTAATAAATGATGTCAAAAGGAAAGCTAAACTATTGGAGTAATCTACAGCAAAATGTTTTCATTTAATTAGTTGACAACCTTGGTCTGAGTAAGCAGCATTAAGTTACAAGAAGATCTTCGGAGTTCTGCATTCAGAGTATATTGTGTAATTTAGGCTGAAACCTCAACATATTATATATTTTTTTAGTATTTTATTTTTATGTTACAAATGTGTTTTAAAAAACTAGTGATTTTTCCATAGTTCTCTGTGTATTTGTTACTGTTTCTGTTTAACTAGGATAAATAGTTGGATTTTCTTAATTTCTATCTGATATTTTAAAAAAAGTAGTAGTTCCAAAGCCTTTCATAATTTTGAAGTCTTTTGTTCCCACAGCAAGCTGGCAACTCCTGATGTCAGCAGACGGAAGTGGTTGATACCAGGAGCGGAGTACTCAATCTTCACTGGCCAACCTTTGGAAGTGCAGGATAGCACCAAAGATAACAGATTAGAAGAAACCCGTATTCCTTCTCGGTGAGTTGGTTTCCTTTGGTCTCCTCTATGATGTGAAGTTGAACTTGTGTAAAAATAGTTTTATCCAGAATTGACTAGATTTGTATTTTTTTAGATTTTTGTACTTGTTAAACAGAGTCCTAGAAAATTTGTTGGTGTTGTAGATGCTATACAATTGCTTAAAAACAAATCGCCTTTCTTCCTTCACCAACCTGCTATGAAGCAAGCAGCAGCCTTCAATACCTTCCTTGAAATATCAGAAAGCTTCAACTGCATCTTGCAACACTTCACACTCCCCGTGTTTGTGTCCAGTTCTGCCCTGGGTTCGGACATGGTGTGCTCTGTTGTGCGGGATCTGAGCTGTAGCGGTTGGTGTAATTTCTCAGTAACTTGCTTTCTTCCTTAGAATTTCTAAAGCCTTGTTAGGATGTTTTGAGTTGACATGTCAAGTGACCAAATTTAACTCACCCTGTTCAACTTTAGATTCTCAAACTGGCTATAAACGTAATCCTCTGGGGTTCTTGGCTGAAATCAAAAAGCACCCGTACATTTTTTGTTTTGACATCTGTAAATTTCTCCAGGTTTTTGTTTATTCAGCTAGTATTTGCATATAAAATAAAGTGAAAAAAACTTGATCCTTTTTTTCCCCTCACTGGACCATGTTCTTTAAGGCACCATTCTCCTCCTGAAAAAGACTCCTCACCAGACGACTCTTCAACAAACACAATAGAAAAAGAAAATGAGATGTCAGAAGCACCAATTATAAAAGCCTTTAAAGAACTTGAAGAAGGAAAAGCATTTAAAGATTGGGGTACACAGACAGAAAAAGACGACACATCAGCTAGTAACTTTTATTTTTATATTCCTGAACTTGTCTTTACTGGCTTTTCTTTGCATGTCTTTTGATTTTGTTATTCTCAGCATAAAAGTCCATCAGGATCGAGTGATGGGATAAAAGCAGTTTTAGCATGCAAACTGCTGGAGTTTTCTTAAAATATTCAAAATTGTATAGCAAAGCAACTCGGTCAAAGTAGAGGGAATGCAAAGGTTGCTGTTAGGTCTCAAGCTGGAGCGTGGTCAGTGTCCTTTTGCTGAGAATATTTCAGTATTTATAAACAGTTAATGGAGTCCTATCAAAGCTCTGGCTGGCTGTATGTTCAGTTTTAGTTTCAGTCTCATGGTGCATGAGAACGTTACTAAGAAGCTGGCAGGTGTTCTGTAGGGCTGCCCTGAGCTGATTAACAACATTGATTTCGGACGCCTTGTAATTAGAAAACGTTGAGACTTTTAAGTGCTTATATTCTTGGTTCACGCAGGTACTCCAACCCTCATTCTCAAAAGATGCTTTTGTCCTGCTTCCCCGTCTCTTTATTAAATCAGTGTTATTTAGCATCATTTCTCCCACACGTGCTGCAAAGCATCCTTTTTCGGGAGTTTAACTGTCTCTTCCGTGCATATGATGGGCAGGAAGCAAGACTTGAGCAGAACAGCACGATGATGTTGATGTGAAGCCAATGCAGTGCAGGCTTTGTACACTGAAAGATGAGTACAGTAGAAAAATCTGTGAGTTCTTCTATTGAAGAGATCAATTATTATATTAAACTTTTTCTTTTGTAATTAGAAACATCAAATCGACGTCAAACTGTTGGGTTTGTCGAAACTTCTTTAGTTGCTAACCGATCCCCAGAGAAAGGTAAAGACCAACACAGACAAAAACGATACAACTCCCCTTCTGGCCAGAGGTCATCATCCCTTCCTCCTTCAAACAGGAAATCAACTACTCCAAGTAAGTGCTTTTCTGAAGTTTGGTTTGTGTTACTCAAAAAGCAGAAGCAAATAATGAAATAGTGCTCTAAGAAGACTGGAAAACAAAGATAGGATTTCTGTGTTATTCTGACAGGTAGTTTGCAAAAAAGTTTGCGTATAATCACAGATGTGAGAGTTCCAAGTTTATTTTTCTTTTTCGATGTTGTGATGCACTTCTCAGCTAATTCAGGTAAATGTGTAGACAGCTTTGAAAAACATTCTACGATGTAAGCGTCTGATTGCCCGAGTGGGAGACTCTACACTGGGAGACGTTTTAGGTAGTTAAACATATGTCTTTTGCAGCAAGAAGAGAGATAATGCTGGCACCAGTGTCGGTGACGTACAGCCCAAAACGATCTCCAAAAGAAAACCTCTCTCCTGGATTTAGCCATTTGCTTAGCAAAAATGAAAACACGGTGACAAGGTACGAGTCTTGTGAGTACAATCGTGTTCTGGTCATTATTTGAGCAGTGGTACATTTGTGTTCATGCAGGCTCAGTGCTGCTGTTTCTTATTCATTAAAAGTCCTAAAAAATGAGTCATGAAGAATGTAAAAGCTAAGTTTTACTTCTTAAAATCTGGCAAGAATAATCTAGAATGATTTCCCATCTTTGGCATTCACCGAGCTGAGATACTGGGTTTACTGTTGACTCAATATTCACCAGTGAGAAAGAAGTACTAATAGTTGAAAGTAGTATCTACATACAAGTTGTGGCACCTAGAAGCATGTTAAAAATATATAAACTTAACTTTCTGCTAACTGTAGTAAATACTGTGGTTTCTGTAGAGATCTTTTGCTTGGTAAGACTTGTAGAGTTTGAGAACTTACTTAGCTGTGAGATTAAAGTGTAGGACACTCATCTAAGGAAGTGCACGAGGAAGAAGAAATGTCTAGCACTGGGCTGATGGTTTGTGAGAAAGATGACACGGGATCTCGGTGTGTTTGGGAGTGACAGCTTGGCGTGCTTTTGAAAGCAAGTCACACAAAGGGGAATTTTGGTGTGTGGAAATAGAAGTATGTTGAGGTAGGGTACTATGAGCAGTAATCAGTGGACTTGCAATGCTTGTGGGATAGAAATTGTTTTATAAAAATAACGTTTATTTAACCAAAAGTTAAAAAAGTAGAAAATAGTATATTGCTTGATACATGATTTCTAGCAAGTAATTGTTGCGTGCTTCCTGCGCTGCAGATTTGATATCCTTCTAGACGACCTGGAAGCTGGTCCTGCATCTACTTCACAGCACAACAATACAAGAAAAAGGCTCCAGTTTCTGTCGCTGGATGATGTAGAAGGTAATTTGCCAAAGTGGGGGAAAACCGGCCTATATTTTTTACGTAATTTCTTCCACATTGGCAACAGTTGATTGAGTAGAAAACTGACACTTTAGTCTTTGGAGCAGACAACTAACCATTCATGCAGTATATTTTTTTCTGTATATATTGTGTGTGCACAAGCACAATGGAACAACAGAAATAATTAAATTGAGAAAGAAAGGCAATATGTTTTTCTATGCTTAACTCAGTTACACCATGCATATCTTAGTAGTCTATGTTAAGATGTACATACTCAGGCTAATAAAATTCTATTCCTAAACATGGCATTACAGATAGCAAAGAGTAACTACAGTGAAGGCAGTTGTTTCAGATTTTTTGAATGATTGAAGCAAATCTTCTCTGTTTTGTAATTTTTGTCATAACGTTCTGCTTTTGTTTTTATTAATGCATTTGTTTAGCCTACTGTTTGCATGACAGCTAGTCTACTTGGTGATATTTAGAAGTGTTGTACCAGTCGAAGTAAGTCATAATTAGCACAGTAAAGTCATCTGTTTGTTCTCCAAAAAAATATGCTGTGTTTGAAGATCCCTTGAAAGATGACCCATAGAAATGTTTTGCATTCTTCTGGGCAGTTTGCTTAAGGCAAGCTAATAAGGCTTTGCCAGTCACTGTCCTCAGTTTCTGTACCTCCAAGATCACACTGTTTTTCTGTCTTAGGTAATAATTTCAGACAATTACAAAAGAAGTAAAACAACCCCTATTTTATTGATAGGAAGGCAACATCTGGGTGTCAGACACAGCTCGTGTGTGGAATCCACCAATACTGGAACAACGAGAGCGATGGCTTGGGACGAGAGGAGTGTAACACAAAAATATGAGCCGGCGCTATCACCTTGTGAGGGAGACTTCAAATACACAGCAAGGCTTACAACTCTGGCTGAAACAGAGAGGCTTTTTGATGAGCTGACTCAGGAAAAGCAACAGGCAAAGATTATTTTTATTATAAAGTTTTGACAAAATGTGATCGTTGTCAGAGAGGTGAGGGATGTAGCCCTGCACCTATGCAACGCACGGCTCAAATTCAGCGTTACCCTGCTCTACTTCCCACACTGCAGTCCCTTTCTGTCCCTTGCTTGGCTGTAGGAGAGTCACTTTACCATAAAGACAGAGTGAACAGAGGGGTCAGGGTGAATTTACTTTCTTCCTTAATGGATGAGGCTTTAAATCAGCCTTTTGAACACAGAGGGTTATTCGAGCAAGTAAGAGTGCTCTCTTCAAAATGATCCTTGAGAAGGTCTGCTTATGGATATTAATTTGTATTTCAGTTTTGTGTGGCACGGTATTAGGATAATATAAGTTAGTGTTTAAGAACAAGACTGGATGTGTATCTTATCCATACATCTCACCTCTCTTTTTGTAAGATGAGTTAGGAAGACTTTTATTGGCTTTTGAAACTGTAATTTATAGCTGAAGTATTTTCTGCTATTAGATTGAGGCTGCATTGAGTCGAATACCTTGTTCGGGTGGAAGAATGACCTTGCAAGCAAGATTAAATCAGGTGAAAAAGCTTCTACGTATGACTGTTCTCCTAAATTGCTCTTCCACAATTTGAGAACTAAGTGTAGACGAAAGCTCTGTTACCTAGTAGGTACAGTTACTAGGGGAATTTTCCTATACCACTGAGATATGTTCCTGGATATGGCTGAATTTGGAATCTCTGTGAAACACTTTCCTAAGACTTCACCACATTGGAAGATAATCGGAACGTTACTGCAGGTTAATTGTAAACACACTATGACTTGCTGTGTAAAAGGTGTAAGTCTTGATAATTTGTATGCGATTCAAGACAGAATAATTAGGTCTGGAAACATTTATTTTTCACCCCTTGCCACCACAAACTGACAAGTTTTATTTTGTGTGAGAGCATGTGTAGATAGATCCATATGAAAAAAAAAAAAGTGTGTATACATGTATATCCTGCCAGTCACCACAGTGGTCATCTGTTTCCTAAGCGTGTCTCTCTAATTATCAGCCTGTCCTAATTCTTGTCAAGTTTGTCTCATGGAGTTTCAAAAGTTGCACAGAAGCAAGCTGAAATACCTGAAACAGTTTTAAAAAAAACCCCCAAACAACTACCCACAAATACGCCAAAATAAGATGAAAAGTTTGTAGATGTGGCTCTAGATTTTGGCTGCTAACAGAAGGCATCACAAAGATGCCAGTTCCGAATATAGGAATTACTGTAATTCCTTAATTTTAGAAGGATCACTGATTTTGTTGGGTGTTATTAAATCCTCTTTTCTTTCTTTCTCTCTTTCTTTCTTTAACTCTTCTAGGAAGCCCTGGAAGATCGCTTGGAAAGGATTAATAGAGATTTGGGGTCAATACGCATGACTCTGAAAAGATTTCACGTTTTGCGTACCTCTGCAAATCTTTGACAATTCTCCCTTGAATGCAACTAAGCTTTTTTTTTTTTTTTTGCACTAATGTAATTATGCACTCAGTAAATGCAAATTGTTTTGTATTTTTATAAACCCTCAATAGTAGTTTTACAACCATGTTGCCCTTTACAAACAGCAATATTTTGTACCTCAAACAGCCACCTATATTTTAAACATATTTTTGTTACACCTGAGAAATCAATGTTTATCCTGTATTGTAATATTTTTAGAAATATTAATTATTTTTAAATAGTGATATTCAATTTATAAGACGAATAAGAAACTAAAAGGCAGCTTGTTTTTGGAAAATGATAGTGTTATCCTTTTGCACTTCATTTTCCCTCACCGTTTTATAAATATTTATGGTATGGTGTAAATATTAGCGATAGGAAATTTTGAACTTTAATACAAAAAGCAACGTGAAATACCTGCGTTAAAGGTAACTACTGTTATATGGTAAATCCTTTTAACTTAAACCTCCTCATGTGGTTATTTTTCCTTGTGCCAAAACCGTGAGCAAGACCTCTGTTATGGCTGCCTGGCTGCCCCTTGCCGTGGGTTCGGCCAGTTTGGTTGCTGTTGGCTGCATCAGGAAAAGAATCGCTCTAAATTATTTGATGTCTCCCAACAGCGACAGCGAGTTGCGTTTTCATACTGCCCGTCCCGGGATTCACGACACCAACAGCAGCCAGCCTGTCTCCCAGCGAGCGGCTCGGCTCCAGCTGACATTCCAGGAGTGTAACTACTTACCTGAAGTTGCTGTTGTCATGTCCCCTCCTGGGTTTTGGGCTGTGTCCGTGTTCTGGTCACATACATTTCCAAATCAAATCCGAGCTGTATTCGTGAACATACATGTGTTTTTTTCTTGGTGAAAAATACACGTTTGCTAGTTGGCATACTGCTGAATTACTGTCCAATGTTGATATTTTAGTTTGTATTTTAATATTAAATAAATGTTTAATTAGATTCTTTCCTCTTGCCTGAGAACAATAATCAGCTGTAATGTAGGTTTTAATCATATTGTGCGTTTCAAATTCTGTCCTTGTTCAAGATGTTTAGCCACCAATGATGTGATTATAAGGCCAGAATAGCTGTCACAGAGGAAGCTTGTGAAGGTCTGATTCTAAAATTAGAGTGCTGTGGTTGAAGATATTTGATGAAGAACTGTCCTGCCCAAGCCCAGTCTTTTTGAAAATTTGTGGGGTTTGCAGCCACTTCTGCCCTGCGGGTTTGTTTAATGCAAGATCAGAGTTGGGGAGAAGTCAGTGACTGGTTTTCCCCTTTACTCTAAAAGGTAGAAATTGGCCCTCAATGCTTGGACGTAACTTGCTGAGCTGCATTTCCAGGCTACACAAATCAACATGCAATTCTGATGGTGTTCCCTTGTGATTTTTACTTAGAAGGGGTTGAGGGAGGAAAAAAAATCTTGAGTTCCTTATGCAGCTCTACAGTTCAGCTGAAGTTTTCCCACCCTCTTAAGTTATTAGCAAGTACAATTTAAAAGTGTTCTTTAAAAGCATCACTCAGCCAGCAGAATTCTTCCAAGGAATCAATCACAGGCACATTTCCTGAGTCCACTAATGGTCTTGTTTTCTTTCATCAGCACTACAGCACAAACAGAATTTTCCTGACAGACGTTAGAAACAAGTAGGTAAATCAGTTCAGCTGTGTCACTGCCTTTTCTTATAACCACCCTTTATCTCCACTCCATTCTTCCCTGTGCTATTCATATTCATGCACTCTCTTCTTATTACAGCCAGAAAACCGAATTGTGAGTCAGAATTTATTTTTTAATCAAAAGTCCTCCTCCATCTGTTGGAGCTCTTTAGGCTATTTCTGTTCTATTACAACGCTGAAGGGGGTGGTGGGGGAAGTAAGTGTTGCTCTTGGTAAACTTCCAGGACAACCTTTTCAAATAAATGCCTGGCTTAGGGTGACCTGGTCAGTAGGGTGCCTTCAGCCCGATTCTTCAGAGGGGCAGAGACTCTGCAGTTCCAGATTAAATCAGTGGGAGGCCTGAATGCTCAGTGCTTGTGAAAATCAGGCCTGAAGCATCAGAAAGTGGGGCACATTCAGTGTGTTTTTACTGTGGAAAACGTGACTGTAATTGCTGTGCATTTTGGTGGACCTTTTTTTTAGTGTTGTTTTTTTTTAAATCCCTTTAAAAATTATTCCCCTTAATGTGAGCAACTTGCCTTGTTCCGTGGTTGGGGACAAATAAGGACCTCTAGAGCTTATGCTTCCATGGAGGAGGACTTTAATGATCTTCCTCTTGCGTTCTTCCACCTGACACCTTTCGGCTATGTAGGCATTCATCGCTTTTCAGATCTACATTTTACTGGGAGCCCCAGGCTTTCTTCTGTCTGGGACTGCTCTTGCAAGACACTCCCATGCATAGTTTTCTTGCTGATAATAAACATTACAACTCCTTCAGCTCTGAGGTTTAACCATTGGAAGATAAAGTTTCTATGTGTCCACATCTCTGGAAAGCAAATTAAAAAGAAAAAGCATCACTGTAGCATGGAGAGCTTTAGAAATAGCTTTTTTTGCACTGGGGTGTTTGCTTCCAAAAAGAGCTATGCTGTGGACTAGAACTTGCTGTGCAATGCAAGTAGTGTTTCCAAAACAAACCCATTTTCCAGGGAGGCTGGCTCTGGCTTTGTGGAAGTAACACCCAGCAGCTGGGGTAAGGTTCTGGGGTGGGAGCCCAGACAGAGCAGACATGGGAGCAGCTCATGGTGAGGTGCAGTGGAGTCTTTGAGGATTAGTACAAAGAGGTGGAAGCACCAGCTCTCTTGAAGCGTGAGTTTGGAGTCATCTGGGATTGCCGAGGAGCCGGTTGCTGGTAGCAGTTTGCAGTTGCAGAGTGAAGTGATGCACCCTTAAACCCCCCCCAGTGCACAAATTGACAAATATTTAAAATGGTACGGCAAATTTTGTGACTGTTTTCTTATGATGTTTCTGAAAAAAAACGATTGCTAAACCCTTAGTGATACTTTTATCCCCAGTCTTCACAGAGAATCAAATTGCAGGACGCGCCGCTACTGCTCCAACCTGCAAAAAGTCTGGTGCCAGCAGCAGGGTCA
>NW_009709954.1:0-864 GCF_000703405.1 Apaloderma vittatum | reverse complement strand
GGGGGCTTGGACTAGATGAACTTTTGAGGTCACTTCCAACCCCTAACATGTTATGATTCTGTGATTCTGTGTGTGACTTTGATATTCAGAACCTTCTTCTAAGTTTCTGTCAAAATGTAGTCCTGACTATGGCATACTGCTGGCTCGTAACTGCCCTGTGCTTGATTCAGTCATCCGGAATTTCATTTTCTGAGGCTTCCAGATTATGGCAGAAATTTTTGCTCTACTGCCTAAGTAAATTTAGCCAAAGACTTTTATTTTAAAGGCACTCTTCTCTACAGTATTAAAAGTGAAGATTCAACAGCCATTGTATTTAAAGTTTTACTTTTAACAAAAGTTCAATTACTAATGAATGCAATATAAAATTTTGAAGTAACTTGGGGATTTTTTTGTATAGATTTCATGATCAGATCTCCTTTATACAGTCTTTTGTGGGACATATTCTTAGCTGGCTTTCATCAGTGGTATACTTCTTAAAATTGTCATTTATAATAATTTTTAATCTAACCTTAAGAGCATGTTGGCCAAAATGTGGAATGTTCAGATCTACTTTATAACATAGGAGTTCGTACTCTTGACAGACACTGGACATCAAGACAAGCACTGAAGGGAAGCCTACTACTGCTGAGAGAACACTTTGGGATGGCATCAAGAGCTTCATAGCTGCAAATATTAGTAGACTTGGGCACCTCAATAGGGAACATAAGAGAGAACTTTTACAAAAAAGCCAACAGGGAGATCGGGCCCAGTCAGCATGGATTCATGAAAGGCAGATCCTGCTTGACAACTCTAATCTCATTCTATTCTCATTAGGCAAAGGCTGCCAATGTAGATTACCTGGACTTCAGTAAGGCCTTTGACACC
>NW_009709953.1:0-493 GCF_000703405.1 Apaloderma vittatum | reverse complement strand
GCATAAAAATGCAATGCTGCCCTCGAGGTACGACAACCCTTACAAAAATTTAGCTTGTATGCCGTTTTGCAGTAGTGCATCAGGAGGTGTATGCGAACAATGGGATAGCTGAGCTCTTCCTCTGACATTAAACCGATCAACCATGAAGAAAGTGAAAATTGTGAATATTAGAGTGAAATAATTTCTTGATTTGAGAAAATTGGCCTTTGTTCCACAAGGAAATCAGGGATTCAGACAGCATTGAATATACCTAATATAAAGCCAACACACACATAGCAGGTAAACTGAGATGAGAAGACAGATCTAATAAAAAATTGTCCCTTTAATAGCTAAGCCCAAGCAGATAGAGAGAAAACAGCTCATCTCGAGAAAGCAACATGACGAATGAAGTCCTTCATCCCTGGAGTCTTTCAATATGAGGCTCGAACAAAGGTAAAGTTTGCCTAATGTAGCACAGCTGTACAGGAATTGACAGGGACCAGGATCTGACTGA
>NW_009709952.1:955-16661 GCF_000703405.1 Apaloderma vittatum | reverse complement strand
TCGCCATCGACGTGTACGGGGCGCGGGGGCTGGCGCTGGCCCAGGGCGGCCTGGTGGAGACGGTCTCGGCCTACAAGTTCTACCTGGCCTTCGAGAACTCCCAGCACACCGACTACATCACCGAGAAGCTCTGGAGAAACGCCTTCGCCGCCAGCGCCGTGCCCGTCGTCCTGGGGCCCGGCAGGGCCAACTACGAGCGTTTCGTCCCCGCCGACTCCTTCATCCACGTGGACGACTTTCCCAGCCCCCGGCTGCTGGCCACCTACCTGAAATTCCTCGACAAAAACAAACGCAGCTACAGGAGGTATTTCGCCTGGAGGAAGAAGTACGAGGTCCACGTTGCTTCATTCTGGGACGAGCATTTCTGCAAGGTGTGCGAGGCCGTCAGGGCAGCCGGGAATCAAATCAAGACTGTAGGAAATCTGGCCAGCTGGTTTGAAAGCTGATGCTCCCGGTGGCTGAGGCTGCCCATGCCAGCAGCCGACTGCTTCAAGGCGTCTTCAAGGGTCTTGCTGAAGCAGCATGCAGAAGGCTGTCGTCGCTGAGAGAGGCATACAGGTGCAAGTGAACAAGCTGTGAAAAGCCTGTAAGAAGTCGATTTTTATTTGAGTGCAAAATTACGAAAGTACAACGAAATACCAGGCAAAGATGATCCTTAAAGAGCAAAGTTAAACTTCCAGAAGCCAGACAGATTCGAAACCTTCACAGCTGTGCACAGCTCAACGTAAACAACCCATGCCAAGTTCTTCAGCCATCCAGCTGAAACCAATTTTGTCAGCTCTGGCAGCTTCCTGGACCAAGAAACTTTCTCTCCTCTGAGGGGATAACTGATCAGCACTGCCTTTCCGTACTCTAGAGACAAAACTGAATATTTTTGACAGTGATTATTAGGCATGTCAAAGCTATTTGCAAACAAGTTCTGAGCCGCAAGTATTGAATGTAAGAATATAATGATCCAGTAGCACTTTTTAGCAATGTTTGAAGTTGCGGCAGCCAACTAATAGTGCTTTGAGCCAAATAAAAATTCCATTTAGGAAAAAGCATATGCAGGGGACTGGATCTGAGAGGAACAGACAGCTCAGATAATGTAGAATATTTCTTCCACTGCCTACCAAAGCCAAGGCACGTTTATCCTGTATGAAAGTGGAGAAGAACTTTAAGTACAGGAGAAGAAAGACTGTAGAAAAAAAGATGAAACATTTCCACCCTCCCTGTATTCAGGAATTAGAAAATGTTTACACGCACCTGCATGCCTTCTCTGCAAAATTACTGCCATTACAACTAGGGAAAGGCTCAGAAGTACAGGTTTTTTATTACTATATTGAATATGTATGCTGAAAGGCTAACTTATTTATCTAGTATCATTAGGGAATCCTGTTGTGTAGGGATTGTTTTTATGGCATACATTTTTAAAACTTCTGCCAGATGACAGACTTGCTGTTTTGCTGTGTGTAAAATAACAATTACCAAAAAAAACCCAGCCCGAAAGTCCAAATCACTGCTTTCAAAAAGAAAGTAACCATAGACAGTAAGACCTAGACTGTTGGTAAAATACCAATTGTACGAGAAAATAATATGAAAAGTGAAAGATGCACCCTTTTTTTTTTTCCTTTGGTTTTGAAGGGGTTTTCTGACTTAATTTTTTAATCCATATGTAGTTTCCTGACAGAAAACTTCCTTCTCTCGGTGCCTATTTGGAACATTTAAGGTAGTTATTCCCTTTCAGACTCTGTCATTTTGCTGGAGTCCTCCTAGTAGTCAGTGCTTGGTGTAATCATGCTTGGTGAAATCCAGAAAGAAACTTCAGATACGCTTAAAGCATCCTCAGGAATCTGGGCCCTCCCTGCCCTCAGCAGCTGTAGGGTTTGGTGGCAAAAAATGATAACCCACGGGAGTCCTGCACAAATGACTGAGGGATTCATCCAACTCCTATTTAAGGAGTTGGATAATTGATGGGGTTACCTAGAGACTCAGAATAAAATCATGGGCACAGAACAGGTGGAGAAAGGAGAAAGTTTGTCGCCAGTAAAAGATGGGCATCAGAACAGGTGAGTTTACTGGCATTTGTGAGTCATATTTAGGTTAGAAAAGGATCAGATTTGACTCGAGCAGTACGGGTTGTTGGGTAGGTGTTTTTAAGATGTATGAGCTGGCAGCTGACTCTATTTTAAATTAGACATTCCCCACAATTAGGTAAGCACGGAACCAAGGATTATTGAAAAAATAAAAATCTAATACGAATGTTCATTAATAATTTGCACAGATTTACCAGATCAGATCTTGCTGGCTGCTATGTTAATTCCCTTCTACTTTAGTGCAAGGAAAGATGGCTGAAAGTTCTTTGTGAGTCTTTCAGTTGTTAATTCTAGAGTTGCTGTACAAGTTGTATTGGAAGAGAAGACAGTGAACACAATGAGGAGCGTAAGAGGGATGGTCCCTAACACTGGACAGGTCTTATGATTGTTTAAAGCAAAACTGTTCTTCATGGCATGCTCATCATCTTCTCTACCAGTGGATACTACTCCCATAAAAATCGGTCTTGATAATTTTATAAATCAATTTTAAGTGTAGCATTAACAGTAATAGCTAAGTGTCAGGATGACAGAATCTGCCTTTAAATTATATTTTTTTGCTGTCCAGTTTTCATCACAGTTTCTGTACATGTGTACAAAAACCTGATTTAAAAAGTGGTGAACTAATATTTAAGATTGCACTGCTTCTTATCAGTCTGCTGAAACTAGTCCATTTTTTTGTGTCCTAAATTTTTTAGCATTTTCTGAAAGTTTCTAGGCACGCAGTTCTTGTGTGTAATCGTTAGTAATGCCACAGGCAGAATATCAGGCTACAGGAGCATGGGAATTGCCAAAGATTGGAACTGATTACTTTTTTCTCAGCCTCTCTAAGAAAAGCAGTTGAAATCTTTGATGAACTGGAGTTTTGTAAAAAGAAAAAAACCAGAAAAGGGCTACGCAATTATTAAAGCGTCACGTTTGCATAAGGTGATCAGAATTGTGCTGTATTTGTAAGTTAGGCCTTGAGTATTTTCAATAATTGTATAACGAGAACCTCGGCCTCCAACTTGCGTTGGGAGAGAAGCAGCCTTTTGTAGTTTCATCATTCTCGCGTGAGCGTTGCACACTTTTTCCTTTAAGTTTGGAAGGAAATTCAGCCCTGGTCTGCAGCTGCTGAAGTCAGTAATACAGCATCTCTATAAATTTGCTTCGAGTTTTGGCTCCTCGGCTCCCCTGGCTCACGGCAGGCTGCTGTAAGCCAAGGGCTGGCCTTTGTAATTCACTTTGTAGAGGCCAAGTTCAGCGACGAATAGAAAGTCTGCCTGAGCAAGTTGTATTGTAGATCCGGTACCAGACTCCACAAAGTGCTGCAGGTGATGTATGTATATAATCCATCTGTAAAAATTAACCAGAGTTGTTTTCTATTTTAAGTAGAAAAGTCTTTTGGAATACATTTTGAAGAAGTGTTTTGTTCTGTGCCTTAAGATACTGGGATGAAGGGAGAGAAGGGAAGATCGTTACCATCTGGCATTTGTAAGGAGAAGAAATAATACTACTTTTTGATTATTATGTGAATAGGATAGATAATTATGTGATCCTTTAAGGTACATAGGTATCTCAGGGAATTTTATACTGTAAAGTCTCTTAATCTTCATGGAGTGAAGTAACTTTGTATTAATTATTTAGATTAACACTCAATAAAATTAAAAAAAGGAAGTAGCATGAAATGACCCTATTTTTTATTTCATCTTCTGCATTATGAAAGGTGTAGAAAAGTGCTTTTTGAAGAGAATGGATTTCTTTTCATGACTGTTTAATCAATAGAAGTGGCTGATTGTTCTCAAAGTAGTCAGACCGTCTGAGGTTAGGAATGAAACCTGGTTGTGCCAGGAAAAAAATATTTTCATAGGAGAGGCTGTGCTGAGATATTTTCCCTATGAAAAGGAGTATTTATTGCAGTTTGATGTCAGCTGGAAAAATGTCATTTCAAACAAAACCAGAAAACAGACTTTCTCTTGACCTACAGAGAACTTGGTTGGATTTTTTCTCCCCTTTAATTTCAAAGTGAAATTGCGACTTTATTTTGATACTCAGCATGTAGTGCTACAGCTACATTTTTAGCTGCAGCTTTTTTCTTCCTTGTCCTCCCTTTCTTGCTTTTCTTTTTTTTCATCGTCATCTTCAGCTGAAGAACAAAAGACAAAGGGCCCAAAACTATTTTTCCTCAGCTTTTGCTAACACCCATGGGAGCACAGGCAATCACTTACTTTTCTCTTTACTCATCTTCTGTACTGCCTGGTGTGTAGTGTTGAGAAATATCAGCATTTCTGAAAGTTCCTGCCCAGCTAGGATGGGGTAAGTGCTGCAGCCTGCACATTCTGCTCCTCTCAGGTGACTGATGTTGTATCAGCATCACATTTAACTTATCTAGAGTGGAGTTTATTTACTTGTGTTTTTTTTAGAGTGTTGTTTTGGTTTTTTTTTGCTGTTTTTCCAGATGTGATTGAACTCTGGGTTGGGGAAACTAACTGAAATATTTTTTTCTGCCAAACATTGGGTTTCAGTGGTTCAAGTTTGGTGACTCTTAAATTAAAAGCGAGTTACGCCCAATTAAACTCACTTGTGCAGCTCTCTCCCCAACAGTCGTGTGAAATAGTATTTGCTTTAAGAGTGTAAATCATCCTTTGTAGGGATCATAGAGCTGACTCAGTCTAAAAACTTTTGACAAGAACACAGTGACTTAACATGGATTTAAATGGTGTTTAACTAAAGATAAATCAGCATCCAGGTAAAGTCATTGTTTGAATATTTCAGGTATCCGTTGCAACCAGCTTGGCTTAACAATTACGATCTGTGTCATTCTGTGATGTCTTCTGTATGGTCAGCTGAAAAACAGTACTTCAGGCCAGAGTATCTGTCTTCTCTACATTCTGCAGACATTTTGCTTTTTGATGGCTAGCTGATTACTTAAGCTTAAATTTGGCAGAGTGGTAGCTATACCTGAGAGTCTTACCCCAAAGAATATCTGAGAGGAATAACACAGAGCTTGTGTTTCAGGAGTGCTTTGAGAGCGGCAGGGATTCAGCACTCTAATGGCCCTTTCTCATCCTTGTTCTGGATGATGCTCTTAGTGCTGGAGGAGGGTGAAGATGGAAACATCTATGAGAGCCAGCGTGGGTGTGAGCTCAAGAGAGGGCTCTGGTGTGTAGCACGTTCATGAAGGCAAAGAGGGAGAAAGATCTTCCTAATCATGGTTCCCAACATAGAACCTTCTTAACATATAACCTTATTTCTGTGGAAGAAAGGTGACTGAAGGCAAGGGAAGGCACGGGCTAGTTTCAGTGCTTTTTCACATGTAGACAGTTGCTAGTTTATCTGCGAGCATTGCAGGAGAGGAAAGAAACTGCATCCCCCCCTCCTGCACTCTTCCCTCTTGTAGACTGAAGTAATCTCTGGTGAAACACAACATGGGATATGAGCCTTTAAAATGTCACAGAAGACACTAACCCAGTAAAACTGGCTACTTGTTGGGAAAATAAAGGTTCTTATGGCTCCTCTTAATGTCAGAAGGAGTTTTGATGTGGCTCTCATGGGAAACACAGTTTCACTCAGCTTGTATCTGCCCTTAGTAACAGGTAAAATTAATCACTAAAGATTATGCTTTGTCCAGAATGTAAGAAGCAAGCATTCTGCTGAATTCTTGTCAAGTTTTAAAGTTAACTTAATCCCACATTATGGCTGTTCTCTTTATTTTTGTCCTTGGTGCTAAATATTCAATTGTCAGTGAAATACGTGTTATATCTTGTCAAACCTGCTAGTAGCAGAGGACCAGGATGGTTGCGCTCCGTGCAGGAAGATGCAGGTTGCGTATCAACAGCAAAAGAAAGGAGTCAACTCGCCTCCATAAAATCAGTTCACTTGGAGAGCCACAGTTATTGTGAAAAAAGCCAAAGAGTCTATTTTGTTGTTTTTGTTTTATTTCCATATTAATCCTGGAGGGAGAGGCGCTTCCTGAAACTTCATTGGTTCTAGCGGTCTCTTTGTGGGTAACCTCTCCCGTAGGAGGTATCTTTCTGCTTTGGAGCTTATGAATAACTAGAAATATGAGGTAAAAATCTCACGTGATGGAAACCAGCATGCCCACCGTCACCTCCCGATGTGCTTCATTTGATTCTTGGAATATTCTGTACCAATTACTTGTGTCTTCAGAAAGCCACAATAAAGAACGAACTTTGGCTTCACAGAATATGTAATTCCTTTGGTTTTAGTATTTAATTTTCCTTTCAGATTGTCTGCGTGAAGTTGTATTGTAGTTATTACAGTACAGTAATTTCTGTTTCTACTAATTAGAATGTTATTAAAATGTGGAGCAATCCACGGGAGCTGGTGAGTTCTTGGTACACAATATTTTTTTTACTGTGCCTGCTGATTACAGAGGAGAGGAAATCTTACCTCCTGCTCAGAGTCAAGGAGTGAGGAAGAGCCATGTTCTTCTTACAGCTCTGCTTCATTGTGGGTTGCAGATCACTGGGAAGCGACAGCGGGATACCATTAATAACTGGTTTTTCAGGAATGGTCCAAAGTCCAGTGCACACCCCACCACTCTGTCTTCTTAACCCACTCAAGATGCTCACAAGTTCTGCCCAGCCCTTGCAGCCATATTGCGCAGGGCTTTGGGAACGCACCAACAGCGGAACAGGTGAGACAGAGGGATGGGAGGATTCTGGTCCGCGTTTCTGTCCACACATGGGCAGATGCTGAAGCTTGGAGTGTCTTTGGTGCCGTCTGGACAACTGGCTTAGGTAGTTCTGGAGCAGCCCTCAAGGGCACCATCGCTGCAGGTAGTATGAATGAATGACAGATCTGGGCTTAACTCAATGCATGAGATGGAGAAGATAAACACGTCACCAAAGATCAATTTATTTTTTTAAGCTGCTGAACTACTTTGAACCTCATTGCCTAAAGAATTTGAGGAATGCAAGGAACTTCACAACAAAACACAGGAGGAGACACTTTTGGTGTCTCCCAGAGCAGAGGCTGGGGTGTTTTCCTCTTTGATCTCACATATGGGAGTAATTTGGCCCTGAGCATCCAGGCGAGATATATGATCCAATCCATCACTCAGCTGAGTGTCTTCGGCAGGACCATCAGGACACTGAATGAGTTAAGGTTCATCTCCAGTGTTTCAGAACAAAGATGTTGCCTCAGGGGCAGAAGTGATCATAGCCAACCTTTTTGTATAGCCAGTGATCTTACAATTCTACAAGCTCGCAACAACTCTCTAACCTCTCCAGCTGGCTAAACTATAGACTCTTTAATTGGTGTCTGCTGGCCATGGGACAGCTAAACACTCTATTTAGGCATTTGGATACACTTTTCACAGTTTAAAATGTTTTCTCTTTTCCCATTGCTCTAGTGATTGATGTGTCACCCTGTGCACTTATCTGTTACATTTCTGCCATGGGCCATCTTCCACATCTTGCTCTCATTTCCCCCTTAATGAACTGCTTGCCAGCTCAGCTGCGTTGGCAGATTAGTCTGGTCTAGTGGGTTGTGATACTCAAGGAAAAAGTAGTATCATAAAACAACAGATACGTATGTGATTTTCTATTTTTGGGATTGCAGGTAGCCAGGCTGGGGAGTTACCGAGTGGCTGGGAAGAGAAGTGAGATGAAGAACAGAATGATGAATCTCCTTGCCTTAACCAAAACTCATCACCCCCAACAAATAGAAGAGCTTCTAGGAGGCCAGTGTCCCAAAATGGCAAATTGAAGAAACTCTAAATACTTAGATTAGATGTAAGCAAGAAGTTCTTCACTCTGAGGGTGGTGGGACACTGGCACAGGTTGCCCAGAGAAGCTGTGGATCCTTCTTCTTGGAAGTGTTCAGGGCCAGACTGGACGGGGCTTTGAGCAGCTTGGTCTGGTGAGAGATGTCCCTGCCCATGGCAGGGGCATTGGAACTAGATGGTCTTTAAGGTCCCTTCCAACCCAAACCATTCTATGATTCTATTATATTTACACTGTAATGTTCCCCATGGCAGTAGCAGAAATGTGGATGGAGAAATCTCCGTTTCTTTTTTCTGAACACCTGCTTCTCTGCAAATTCAGGTTTTATCATTGACTGACTCAGAACACTCCCTCATCTTGTGCTTCTTCACCCAACTTGTTCACCTGCTTGATCCTGCTTAACTGCAGGGGGATCTGGTCTGTTAAAACCTGCCCTTGAGGCCATCCACTTTTCTCTAGCAGATGCGTAGGGCTGGAGCGCCAGTGAGCTCTGTGGGAGGGCTGATGGCTCGGATCTCATGCTCCCATCTACCATGGCATGCAGAGATGCACCTGACCAATCAGCTCTCTGAGATGACTGCTCCTCCCAGGCATCCCTATGCCCCTGCACCTTGTAGCTTGACTAAATACTGGAGCAGCATTACTTGTGGGTACCCTGGCTCTGTACAGAAAAGCAGGAAGTACAATGGAAGATCATATCTTGGCCCCACATCCTTGATCGAGCCCACAAGCCAAACCCAAACACTAGCACAGATATCACTAGATACACCCTTTATGAGGCATTGGGTACCTCAGAAGGACGATCATTTAGGACAGCTCCTGATACTTGCTCATGAATGACCTCATTTATTTTACAAAGGTTGCTTTAAGAAGGCAGAATGTTATATAGTCCAAAAAGGAAGTAGTTTGCTTTTTTTTCCCCCGATGTTCAGTGCTAGACTATGTGTATGCTGCCCAAAGAAAACACCTGTCTGCTTGAGATGTTGGTCAGCCACATGTAGCTCATATTGTTCTGTCAATGTGGAAGTATTCTGCAGATTTCACAGGTGATTTTGGCCTATAAACAGTATCAGCAGCTCTTGTGGAAATGCTGCTTATTATCAGTTAAGACCACACTATATGCTAAGAAGCCAGTGATTTGAGCAAGACTTTAAAAAATAGATAAACTTTTCTACATCATGTCTTTTTCTCTCAGTTTAGATTAAGACCAGTGTTTTACATCATGCTGGGAGAACACAGCTACTGCACTGTTGTACCATGCTCTGCTGCTCTTGCATATCTGGCACAGTCTAGCAGCTTTAAGGCTGCCACAAAAATACATGCAAATGAGCAAAGAAAAAGAACAGATGTCATCAGATGAACCTGTCCTTTTATAATCCTTAGGGTAAAATTTAACAACAAAGAAGATAATTCGAAATGGTTTATCCAAAGATACATAAATAAAAGGCAACTTTGGGACTGGGAACCTGAGGTCTTGTGTTCAAGTTATTCTACTCACTCTTCCTCTTAGAAATTTAAATCTGACTCTTTTCAGCTTCAAGACCAACTAGATGAGAGCCCATACACTAAGGGAGAGCTTCCTTGACAGAAGACAAGTGAGAAGTGGACAATGAATTTCATCACTACCCTGTGATTACCCATTACTGTTAATCACTTTTTAGGCTGGATGGCAGGTCCATCTCTGGCGAGGTGGAGGTTGTGAGGTTTTGTGCTTGAAAGCTCATTTTTGCTGCTCTTCAAGTGAGACCAGAGATCCTAACCAGTGTTTATTTATTTACAGCTTTAATGTGTCATATAGATTCATATGCTGATTTCCTGTGGCTTGCCTGCAGGCTTCAATTTGAAGTTTATTATGAAAGGAAAACATGGATCTAATTGTCACGTTTTACAAATGTGTGAGTTTGCTGCAAGATGCTTCAGCATCAAAGATCCCACAGGCAAAGCAAACTGTTATGCCATTAAGACTTGGACCAGGAAGGACTTGTGTGCTTCACTTGATACTAAAATTAAACCCGATTTGCACATCTGTAGGAATCTGTATTTAGGTTGGAAGCACCCGCTTCGAGTCCTGTCTCTGTGCATCCCTACTGCATTCACCAGGGTGATCTTAGGAAGACTGAAGTCCTCCCTTGGACTTGCAGTCTCGATATACCTCTGCACATGTAGAGGCTGAAGGAATGTGGCCTGGGTGACTGATAGATCAAAAAGTACCTGGTTGGTTGTCTGGAGCCTGGATTTGGGCGAAGACCTCACCACGAGTAGCACTGGCTTTGTTCTCACTGAGGAGTCTGATCACATTGTGCCTTCTGGATTCATCTTGCTTCTTATGGTGTTTACAGCACATTAGAAAGTTTTCTATATTGATCCTTCTGAAACTCTAATACTGGATCAAAGGGAAAGTATGCATTTGTTTTGGTGGCATCTCACCCATCTGGTTTTACCAAAGCAGGATGAGAAACATCACAGAGGCAGTCCATTCTATTTAATTTCCAGGGCTATCAATCATCTGATTTTAAAGATACTTCTCTATTCTGCTAAAGAAAAAAAGTCCAATTACATCTCAGGTTACTTGGTTTATATGATAAAAACTCAGCATTAGCATTTAGTTAAAGAATGTGAAATGCCTTTAGTGAAACTGTCAGAGAAATTTATCTTTGCTTCGGCCTTCACAAAATCTGTTATAAAACATGAGAGAGAGATCCGAGGGATTTCAAAGTCTTGTGGCCAGCCTTGGCATCTTTCCTGACCTTGAGTCTTAGGACCATAGTCTAGATATTTCATTGTCTCATCAAAAGACAGCTTGTTCTATGTGCTTGTTGTTGATAATAACAGGAATTTATTTTCTTCAAACCATGAGGGTATATGGCCATGCCACCTACACACAGCTGGTGCACAAGAGGACACCATCTCCCTGAAACTATTTCAGTTGATCCTTATTCCAGCTGCCCAACGAAGTGGAAGGAGCTTCATCTGCATCTCCTGCCCTTCCCAGTGCAATATGGCAGATCTGCTCGCTGCCTCCCAGGGTGGGACAAGCTCCTTGGGAACTCACAGGATCCCAGTGTGATACACTCTCAATGTCAATTATACAGTTTTTTCTGCTCTTGTCTTATGATAACAGCTCACAAACTAGTCTCTGCAATTTATATAAAGCAGTCTTCTTTTGTCTTTTTTTTTACTTTTTGTTTTTTCTGCTGAAGAAAGTGCTAGGAACTAGGGCTTTTGTTCAAGTGTCCTAGTATTCTGGGATGCAGATTCACCATGACTTGTGTGAAAAGTGCCTCATCCTTAGCCAGTAACCTTGAAATCATTCTTATCCCAAGCCAGATCAAGGTAAAGTGCAATCCTGGTCTCTGTTAATTTAAAACATCCTTTAAGGGAATAAAAGCAGCATATTTGTTCAAGTCACAAAAACAATAGAATAAGCTTTGAGGTGCATATTGGATACAGTTTGTAGCTTGACCTTTCTGGAAGGACAATTTTAGAGGGTGGTTTCTGGTTCAGAGGAATGTTTTCTACATGACTGCACTCTAAATAATGGTGACATTAATAGGATGTTCTCTTCTAAAATAACCTGCTGGTTAATCACCATGAAGATTTTATTGTGCACTTAAACATATAAAGCTATTGTCTGCCTTGGCCAGCTTCTGCCAGCTCTGCAAGTGATCATGGTGAGGTGACCCAAGACAAGCCAGCTGTGTAGAGAGTCCTCTAAGAAAGTCCAGGGGACGCAAGTAGATTTCATCTTTTTTGGAAGTTTTACATACTTCTAAATCATTGAAAGTCATTCTTGTCTGACTTTCCTGGAGACAGCTGGGCTGGTTTCTAGGATAGATGCCTTCCCTGCACTTAGCCTCCTCCCTCGTTCGGTGACCCAGAGTGTGAGTGGCTCTGGGGAGGGTCTCCACTCAGCCCCAGACCGCATCCTCACAGCTGTCCTTCACACCAAGCTGTGCTCAGAAGAGACAGATGTAGCTCATGATCAGTTCTTATCTGAGCTCAGAGATGGTAGTAATTAATGGCGGGGGTTGGTGCTGGTGGTTTTGGGAGAGCTGGCTCCTTTCCCCCCAGGAAGACCACAGTGGAGTAAGATGGGACCTGCTCAGATCATTCCTTGTTCTTATTTTCCCCTTTGACCACAGCAAGCTGCAAAGAACCCCTCTGTTTGTAAATGGACTTCATTAGAACCTTGTTTCCTGAGGGGATTGTGAGATATTTTTCCCCATTAATAAAGTGCTTTGAAATCTACAAAGAAAAAGCTACCATAGTGGAACTAAGGAGCTGATGCTAGAGACTAAAGGAGCGCATGGCAGTCAAAAAAAAAAATGCAACAGAGTGCTGTATTAAAGCAGCCAGGATCTGTGACCTCAGCCAGGATAACTCTCATACATCCTTGCTTAGCTGAGGCTCCAGTGGGAGTTACCACTCCTCCTCTAACACTGCAGTGAGTGCTGCCATCTCCACCCCCATCCTCATCCCCACCCCCTGCATTTTGCCTTTGAGGGGAGCCTTGTGGCACGATGGAGATGGGAACATGTCCCTCGTGCCAGCACTTCTCCATAAGCTTTGACCTGGTTCAGCTGAAGGTGTCTGTTCACCCAAGACTCACCAAAGCACAAGAAGAATCTCTCCAGGGACTTCCTTGTTCTATCACCCTATGTGTAAATGCTGTATTTGCCTACACGGCCACAGAAACTATCATGGGGGAAGGAGCGATAGGACTGCTCCAATACTAACCAGTGACTGCACTGATGTGGTGTTTGCTCTGGAAGCAGCAGGAAGTGAAATAAGGTCATAGAATCATAGAATTGTATCAGCTGCAGGAGACCTAGAAGATCATCGAGTCCAGCCTTTGTCCCAGCCCTATCAACCTACTAAACGATTCCCCCCAACATAACACCCACCCGTCTCTTAAACACCTCCAGGGACGGTGACCCAACCACCTCCCTGGGCAGCCTGTTCCAGTGGCTGACAACCCTTTCAGTACAGAAATTCTTCCTGATATCTAACCTGAACTTCCGCTGGTGCAATTTAAATCCATTTCCCCTCAAACTGTTCTTTCCATGCACACTGTTTACACCACATTAATTTAGTGATATGTTTACATACTTTGCATCTCTTTGATCTTTGCAGTTACACAAGTTAGAGCATGAACATAACAGGGTCTGCGGGAAGTAATACCTGTACAGAGAAGAGGTGTCAGCTGGTCACACCTCATTGTGTTTTGGTTTTCAGGGGACATACCAAGATTTATAATCACCTGACATTCCACCCATCATCTGCCACATTTCTGTTACCACCCCAGGGACACACTCTGGCAATGGAGAATGTGGTTTGTGTCTGCACACAGCAAAGCACATACCTCCTCAGGGGCCATGGGGAAGAAGAGGTGCTGGATTAGAGCAGCGAACTGTTGCCTCTTGGAGCAAACAGCAACGCAGTGACCTCCTTGGAGCCAGTGGCAGTCATCATCACCCATCTTTAGCCAGGCTGCTACATATTTTGGGTAAAATGAAGTGATTTTATTCATCTCTGAAGATGATATTCCCTGTTCTCTTCAAAGTTTAATCAAGAATTAGTTTGCTTTCCCATGGATGGGTACCCAGAGTAAAACCTCAAAATAATGGACTTAAAGGGAACAGAAGAAACTTGACCTACAAAGTAAAGAACATTGCTTAATCCTCAGCCCAGCTTCGAAGATGAAAGTGCCCTGAAGAGTAATACATGCACTAGGTAACGAAACTCACTGTTGGCAATGTCCTTCTTTTATGGGAAGAGTGGGCTTCTAGCTCAAAAGCTAGCACCAATTTTAAATAAGACAGCATAGAACAAGATGAATCACAGGCTCTTTGCCAGCCCATTCCAGGTCCCAAAGACCATTCTGGATGTTTCAAGTTAAAATCAGCATCTTGGATTTTATCCATGACTTGAAATGGGCAGTGTCTTGTAGAACAGAGAGGCCAAAGACACAGGTAAAAGTCAATTACAGATGTGAAATTCACAACCATGGGGCCACCTCGGGAAAAGTTTGGAGACCACTCCAAGTCTCAGTTGACCCAGTTTTCATACCACTAGCCTTATCCAAGAGCAGTTTTCTGTCCTGACTGTGCACTACCTTCTGGTACTGTGATCCAGTTCTAATATAAGATAAGCACAGGTGACTGAGACAAAGCCTGTGCAGGAAAAGGCACGGCTGGAAAAAACCTAGGCATGGCAACCACTCCTCTTTCTCCAGGAGGAGGTCAGGCTGGTTTTTTAGGTACTTATATTACAAGTGGCAGCTGAGTCCTATTAGTCGGGTACAAGGATATAATTGTTACTTCTGCTTCTGGTTCCTTTCCAGAAACAAGGTAGGTTATCTCAGCCCTCACCACACTGAGGCATTGCCAGGTGGCTCTCACCCAAGGCCAGGACTCACCCGAACACTGAATCCTGTGTTCTGCTGCCCTTCCTTGGGTCAGACAGGGAGCAAATAATCAGATCGCTGTTCTCTGACAACTTATTTTCCTTAGAACATGCCCAAAGAGACTGAGGTCAAAAGGCTCAACAACTGTGTTTTTAATTTTTGCCAAATCCTCATCTAGCCTCCAATATTTTTTGTGTAATTAAAGTGCTAACCTTCTAAATAGAGACAACCATACATGCAGTTAATTGCATGAGTGTCTCTACTCTAAATAGGATGTATGTCCATGGAGAGATACACAGAAATATTGATTTCCTTTGTTTGAAAGCACTTTGCTTGTGGACTAGCAGCAGAATTGCTTTTCTCTCACTGTCGCGCTAGTGAGGATGGCTGGAGTGTGCATGCTCTTGAAAACCAAACGATTCCTATTAAAAGCCCAACAATGTGACTCATTTCCTCTATGAGTATTGATAAATGCACTTTACTTGCTTATCAGTTCTCTAACAGTATAGCTGTGTTGAGGTTTAGCCTGGCAGGTAGCTAAACCCAGCTGTTCACTCACTCCTCTGCAGTGGGATGGGGAAGAGAGTCGGAAAAAAGGTGAAACTTGTGGTTTCGATAAAGACAGCAGGACAGAAAAGAAAGGTAGGGTGGGGGAGGAGAAGAAAAATCCTTAACTTAGTGCAAGCACTGCTCAGCAGCAACTAAAAAATCCCTGCGTTATCAACATTATTCTCATCCTAAATCCAAAACACAGCACTGCACCAGCTACTGGGAAGAAAATTAACTTTATCCCAGCCTATACCAGCTGATATCTTGCATTTTGAGGCCCTTTATGTTATCTGTGCATTAAGAGTTATAAAAAGAATGAAGAACTTGTCTAGGGCTGTGTTTCACCTCTGCTAATAAGGATTGCATGTGCCAAATGAGAAGCCATCCAGCCTTCCTGTAACATGAAATAAGAAAGAAAATGTCATATTAACAGCATCCTTTCATAACTGAGCTCAGCTTGTTCAGTCGAGATGGGCATGGCAGCAGGCTGTGGGTGTTATCAGATGGTGTCCTTCCAGTTTGTAAACTCTATTGGTACCTGCCAGAGTTGCTGCAGGAGCACTGTGCCAGCAGGGCTCGGAGATCTCAGATTTCAGGCGTTTTGCAGTCACTAGCAAACAGCTCAGACTCAGTCCCCTAACCCGCATGCCGTTAGCATGGAGTACAGGACCTGGTGTTTCGCACAGCACAATGATGCTACGTGCTCCCGTGGTCCAGCCGGGTGCCTGGTGTGCCCACGGGTGTATCTGCAGGAACCAGGGGAGGGGCAGTCACCCGGCTGCAGGGGACAGAGTGCTCAAGTTGCTGCTTGTAGAATCATGGAATCATAGAACACTTTCGGTTGGAAGACACCTTCAAGATCATCAAGTCCAACCTTTGTCCTAGCCCCACCAACCATAATGCAGCCCGTGGTGTCTTGGATAGGAGGAGTGGAAGGGCAGTAGGTTCAA
>NW_009709952.1:0-727 GCF_000703405.1 Apaloderma vittatum | reverse complement strand
TTAACTCTTGAAAGACATTCCCCTACTGAACCGACAATGAACGCTATCTTTTGCCTGCACTGCACAAAAGTGTGTATGAAGAATGAATATTTCTCATTCTTTAGTGTAATTTACCCATGCCTTTCTAGCGAGATATTTTTAGGATGAGTCGAATCATGGCCTGTTTCAGTCCAGTAACTATAAAAGGAGCCTAAAATGACCATCTCAGATGCAGGTGTCTTTTGTAACCATTTTTGTTGACCTGCTCTTCCTTAATTTAGTTTCACACACTTGGTTAGAAAGAGCTGTTTGTAAACCGGAAGACATCAGACTGGTTAAACCAAAAGGAAACACAGAATTAATTTATTTTATATAACGAAATACAATCTTCAAAGTGTAAAAAAGTAGTAGGCGATAAAGCAACCCATTCAAAGATGTCCAAAGTTATGGTTTCTGGAGGTGGGCGCCCTCCTGGAATCTCCTGTGTGCAGCGGGTTGTTTGTGGGTACTAGGGCTCTCCCTGACCATCACCATGCCGGGCGTGAGCCTTCCCACTCCCAGCAGAAGAACCAGCATTTCTCCTGCCCTGCTTTAGACCTCGGTGCTGAAGCAAGCTGCAATTGCTTGGAGGGCTTGCTTCTGTCCCTTTGGGCTCAGCTGGGGACCACAGCAGGTACAGGAGGCAGCAGAGCCCGCAGCCAGGTTGTGTCCAGAGGGAGCTCTCACAGGGAATGCGCAGGGTGAAAGG